>NC_067440.1:6147242-6342242 GCF_009764475.1 Pristis pectinata | reverse complement strand
TCAGATGGGTAGGAGGTTGCTGAGTGATTGGGCTAGTCTTTATTGAAGGCAGAACACCTCAACGATACTACAATTCAGAACATGTAATCCGTACAAGACCTCCTCTGTGATCCACTCTCCACAATAGGCAGTACATAGAACATAGAACAGTACAGCACAGGAACAGGCCCTTCAGCCCACCATGTTGTGCCCAACTACTTAAATGCCCAACCAAACTAATCCCTTCTGCCTGCACAATGCCCCTATCCCTTCATTCCCTGAACATCCACGTGCCTATCCAAGAGCCTCTTAAAGACCTCTATCATATCTGCCTCCACTCCCACCCCTGGCAGCACATTCCAGGCACCCACCGCTCCCTGTGTAAAAAACTTCATCTCCTTTGAACTTTCCCCCTCTCACCTTAAATGCATGTCCTCTGGTATTAGACATTTCAACGCTAGTAAAAAGATATTGGCTTCCTACTCTATCTATGCCTCTCATAATCTTATAAACCTCTGTCAGGTCTCCCCTCAGCCTCCAACACTCCAGAGAAAACAACCCAAGTTTGTCCAACCTCTCCTTATGGCTCACACCCTCTAATCCAGGCAGTATCCTGGTGAACCTCTTCTGCACCCTCTCCAAAGCCTCCACATTCTCCCTGTCACGGGGTGACCAGAACTGAATGCAATACTCTAGACGCGGCCTAACCAGAGTTTTATAAAGCTGCAACATAACTTCCTGACTCTTGAACTCAGTGCCTCGACTAATAAAGACAAGCACGCCATACGCCTTCTTTACCAGTAGCTTACTGGTGAACTGTTTGAGCAGCTTCAAGTTCCTGAGAGTCAACACCTCAGAGGATCTATCCTGGACCCAACACATTGATGCAATCACAAAGAAGGCACGCTAGCAGCTCTACTTCATTAGGAGTTTGAGGAGATTTGGTACGTCTCCAAAGACTCTTGCAAATTTCTACAGATGTACGGTGGAGAGCATTCTGACTGGTTGCATCACCACCTGGTATGGAAGCTCCAATACGCAGGATTGCAAGAGGCTGCAGAGGGTTGTAGACTCAGCCAGCTCCATCACGGGCACAGCCCTCCCCACCATCGAGGACATCTTCAAGAGATGGTGCCTCAAGAAGGCGGCATCCATCACTAATGACCTTTACCTTCCGGGACATGCCCTCTTCTCGCTACTACCTTCGGGGAGGAGGTACAGGAGCCTGACGATCCACACTCAATGATTTAGGAACAGCTTCGTCCCCTCCGCCATCAGATTTGTGAATGGTCCATGAACCCATGAACACTACCTCGTTGTTCCTCTTTCGCACTATGTATTTATTTTTGTAACTTATAGTAATTTTATGTCTTGCACTGTACTGCTGCCGCAAAACAACACATTTCATGACATACGTCAGTGATAACAAACCTGATTCTGATTCTGAAGTCTCTGATGAATCTACAATGGAATATTCTTCATTGAAACTTTCTTCCAATCTTCAGTCAATATTTGAGGGTCGACTGCTCCAGGTCCACATGGGACCAGCCTCCGGCACTGCGGACACATTAAGATCAGAGTCCTCAACCCTGGCACTGGGCTCTGTAAGGTTGAAAGGGGTTGACATGTGGGCAGGACCGTAACATCAATGGAAGGTGGTCTCCAAGAATATCCAGTAGGTAATTCTTATGGTGGGAGTCAAGATAGCAGGAGTGAATGCATTGAATGATGCCAGATGTAAGCTACAAAATCCACCTTGGACTTATGGAAGATGGATATAGGACTTTTCAGTTGGTACAGAGTTAAGAACTACAGAGAAGCCACAAAATGGAGCATCGCTGGTAGAGCCACTGCCCAATAGCTCGAGACCAGGGCTCGATTCCGACCTCGACCTCCGGCGTTGTGTGTGTGTGTGTGTCTGTTTGTGTGTATAGTGTGTATGCATGTATGTCTGTGTGCATATGTGTATATGTGCGTGTGTGTGTGTGTATATGCGTGTGCATGTGTGCGTGCTTGCGTGCATGTGTGTGTGTGTGCGCGCGTGTGTGTGTGTGTGTGTGTGTGTGTGTGTGCGCGCGTGGAGTTTACCCATTCTCCTTATGACCCCGTGGGTTCCCCCCGGGTGCTCCAGTTCCCTCCCACATCCCAATGACGTGCGGGGTCGGTGGGTTAATCAACCGCTGTAGATTGTCCCCCCTAGTGAGTGGGTGACAGGTAGAATCTGGGGGGGGCGGCAGTGGGGGAGTTGGTGAGAACAGGTTATAAATTGTTCTGGATCTAACGTAAACCCTGTTCTTCCAGCTTTGCCACTGTAACACTGAACCTGCTTTTTCAATGTTAGTAGCTTTGGAACAAATGAATTCTGGTTAAAAACGCATCTGTTTCTCTGACAAGGAGGACATTTGCAATCCTTATCCAGGCTGTGCTGTATGTGACTCCCAACCCCTCAATGTGGTTGGTTCCTCGCTCAGTTCTGGGCCAATTGGGAGTGGCCAATCAAATGCCAACATCGGCAGCTATGTCCACATCCTGTGAACCGATAAACAAAGGACAGGGTAGGAGATGGAGGGAGGGATTTTGGGGTTTGTAGTCCATTTAGTAAAATGGGACAAGCCATAGCCCCAGACTCCCTTACCTTGGGGACCCGTCGCTCTCCGCAGAAATTAAACGGAATCTGAGATAGAGGCGAGAGCGTCCTACGGGTGGGTAGTTTGTGAGGAGTGCGCTCTTTCCGTAGCTTACACAGGAGCTCTGTGTACTCCCTATGCACGGACACCAGGCTCCCAATCCCATCCCGAATGCTTCTGGTGCCAACATAGCACGCCCACAACTTCCTAACCCGTACGTCTTTGGAATGTGGGAGGAAACCGGGGCACCCGGAGGAAACCCACACAGACACACTGGGAGAACGTACAAACTCCTTACAGACAGTGGCCGGATTTGAACCCGGGTCGCTGGCGCTGTAAAGCATTACGCTAACCACTACACTACTGTGCCTGAGACTGGACAGGCTGGGACTGTTTTCCCTGGAGCGAAGGAGGCTGAGGGGTGACCTCATGAAGGTTTACAACATCATGAGGGGCATTGATAAGATCTTAGTCCAAGATCTCATCGATCTAAGTTAATCTAAGTTCATAGTCTTGTTCCTAGGGTCAGAGAGTCTAAAACTAGCTTAAGGTGAGAGGGGAAAGATTTGAAGGGGACCTGAGGGGCAAGTTTTTCACACAGAAGGCAGTGGGTATGTGGAATAGTCTGCCAGAGGAAGTGGTTGAGGCAGGTACATTAACAACATTGGACAGGTACATGGATAGGAAAGGTTTAGAGGGATATGGGCCAAACGCAGGCAAATGGGACCAGCTCAGAAAGGGACAGGTCGGCATGGACGAGTTGGGCCGAAGGGCCTGTTTCCATGTTGTATGACTCCGTGAATCAAAGTCTGCTGGTGATGACGTAGATGGAAGCAAGAAGCTGAAAAGCAAGAAGCTGAAAGCAAGATAGCTTGAGTGGCCAGATCTGTGGCAGATACAGTTTAGTGTGAGAAATTGCATGTACGCAGCCTTGAACCAACGGGCACACCCCTAATCACTTCCTCAGTACAGCAACACTGCGACCACTTTGCACTACAATGGACTTTGTTTTTGTTCTAATTGTGTTCATTCTTGTAAAAATTGTGCATAATTTATGTTTAATTCATGATTTTTTCCTGTGAATGTTGTGTATCTGATGCTCTGTGCCTGTGATGCTGCTGCAAGTAAGTTTTTCACTGCACCTGTGCACACATGTACTTGTGCATTTGACAATGAACTGTGATTTTGAATCATTTCCTTTTCAAGGGCTTCACCAGGGTAAAGGGGATGTCCTGTCATCAGCGGCTAGAGAAATTAGATGTGTATCCTTTGGGGTTGAGAAGAAAGAAGGGTGATCTTATTTAAACACATGAGGGAGCTTAATAAGGTTGACGTGGAGATGTTTCCACCAGTGAGAGAGTCTTGGACGAGGGGACAGAGTTACAGGATTAGGGGGTCGGTCGTTTAACACTGAGGTGTGTCGGGACTTCTCCTCGCAGATGGAGAGGAATCTCTGGAGTTCTCTGCCCCGGAGGGTTGTGGAGGTGGATCACTGGGGGGGGGGGGTTTAAAGAGGAGGGGGGTACATTCTTAAAAGGTCGAGATGTGGGAATGTGGCGTGAGGCCTGGGGCAGATCAACCATGGAATGGGATAGGTTTGAGGGGCCGAGTGTCCTCCTCCTGCCTCCGAGTTTGTGCGTTCTGAATTTAATGACCTCAGAACTTGGAGTATTGTGTTCAGTTCTGGTCACCTCATTATAGAAAGGATGTGGGAGCTTTAGAGAGGGTGCAGAGGAGATTTACCAGGATGTTGCCTGGATTGGAGAGCATGTCTTATGAGGATAGGTTGAGCGAGCTCAGGCTTTTCTCTTTGGAGAGAAGGAGAATGAGAGGTGAGTTGATAGAGGTGTACAAGATGATAAGAGGCATAGATCGAATGGACAGTCAGAGACTTTTCCCCAGTGCGACAATGGCTAACACAAGGGGACATAATTTTAAGGCGATTAGAGGAAGGTATAAGGGGGATGTCAGGGGTAAGTTTTTTATACAGAGAGTGGTGGGTGCGTGGAACGCACTGCTGGCAGAGGTTGTGGGGGCAGGTACATTAGGGACATTTAAGAGACTTAGATAGACACATGAATGATAGAAAAATAGGGGACTATGTGGGAGGGAAAGGTTAGATAGATCTTAGAGCAGGATAAAATGTCGGCACAACATTGTGGGCCGAAGGGCCTGTACTGTGCTGTAGTGTTCTATGTTCTATTAACTGTGAAGGAGCAGATTTAGAAATTCGACAAACAACAATTACTCAAAACTGGTGGACAAGTACAAAAATCATTTTCAAAATGTTAATTGAATGTTGATTTTTATTTCAAGGGCGTAAAATACAAAGGGCTGGAAGTTATGTTACATTTGTATAGTTCTCTGGTTAGACCTGTGTTCAGTTCTTTGAACTGTCCCTCGAGAGAGGGTGAGATCTGTGAGTTCCGTGCGCAGGCGGAGAAATCGAAGGTGGCCTTCGGATAATTTTGAAGCAAGTTTAAGGCCACCTCTGTTGTCTGCCGGCCAAATCCCACTCCCGGCTACAGTCCGGTGCCTTTCAGTAGAAGCGTCTCACCCAACCCCTCTCCCAAAACGAGGAACTGGCTGGCCGTAACAAAGAAACCCATGGGCAACGGTGCAACAGTTTTAAAATACTTTTATTATTCTAAGAACAAAGTTTGGTGCTGGTTGGGTCACCATCCAACCGGGTAAGGTTCTTCCCGAGGTTAACGGCAAGTCCGTTGGCTACCACCACTGTTCTTTCCCAAGGTTGGCGCGACTTTCTGAGACTTCCGCCCAGCTCTGCAAAGACTCTGTGTTGGGCTGGGAGATTGTTTGCGCTCCGTGGCGCAGTCCACCATCTGTAATCCGCCGGGCTTTGTGGGTACGCTTCTGGCCAAAGAATTCTCCCACGCCCAAGCCCTGCCTTCGAAGAAGGATTCCCACCCTCGCCCACCCACACCACCACCCCCCCCACCCCCCCCCCCCCCCAGGCACTGGTTGTCGAGAGAGGCCTAATGGGTAGCAGGCAGCCTCTGGAGCTGAAAGCTAGGAGCTCTGGTGGGTGGGTTAGGAGGGTCGCCAGCTGGCGAGTGGTGTCCATAAACTGCGGTGGGCCTCCCGTTTCGGAACAACTCGCTCTCGAGAGTTCGAGACCAGTTAGCCCGATATGGCGGGCCTGTGGCAGGCGAAAATGGGAATGCCCTGGGGCTCGGTTCCTTCCCGTGCGTCAGGCGGGCTCCGAAAAGGGAGCGGCTGAGTTGAGGGGAGTTTGGGCTGGGTGGGGGTGGAGTGGGGTGTTGGGGTGGGAGGGGGCGGTGGGGTGTTGGGGTGGGAGGGGAAGGTGGTGGGTGTGGGTTGGGAGGGGCGGTGTTGCAGTGGGAGGGGGCGATGTGTTGGGATGGGAGGGGGTCAGTGCGTTGGGATGGGACGGGACGGTGTGCTGAGGTAGGAGGGGGCGGTGTATTGGGGTGGGAGGGGAAGATGGGGTTTTGGAGTGGGAGGGGGAGATGGGGTGTTGGGATGGGATGGGGACAGAGTGTTGTGGTAGGAGGGGACGGTGTATTGGGGTGTTGGGGTGGGGAGGACAGTGGTGTGTGTGTGTGTGTCTGTGTCTGTGTCTGTGTGTGTGTCTGTGCAGGAAGAACTGTCCACATTGACTGATCCGAACAGACAGGCTGCCATTGAACTTGGGCCCTCTTCCTAAAGAGAACACAAGCCCAGCACCCTACCGACAACCAAAACTATTTACTGTAGTCACAAACTTCTGTTAAAGAATGAAAAACAAAATAATGCGATGGTCACCGTGCATTTCCCTAACATAACGGCCTGGCTCGTCCATTAGCCGTGGACTCAAGCGGGAAACGAGCAGTCTTACGATGGGCTGTCATTTTTTTTTCGTTTAAGGATATAATATACAAAACCGTGTGCAAGAACGATAGCTTAGACATCGCTGTGGAGAGGTGGAGTCGACGACCTTCACCTCCGCGCACTCCCTTGGCAACGCGTGATGCAGGCCCACGCTCGTCTGTAGACAAAGGTCTCTCTCCGTCTGTCCTTCAGACAGGATATCGCCCACAGCTTTTATTCATATCAAAAGTTAAGCAGAGACTAGATGCGAGACTACTTCCTGTGGCAAGGTAGGATAGGATCGAGGCAAGAGGCCCAAACCAGCCAAGGAGCCTAAAAGGTGGCGCTCCCTTGATGACGTTACACCTCCTGGTGTTTTGGGGTGGGTGGGGTTGGAGCAAGGGTTTTGGTCAATTCTTGAATTGGGAAGGGGGGAGGGGTCCTTTCTAAACAGGGTCTCCTCTCTCCTTGTTTTCTCTCTCTCCCTCTCTCTCTCTCTCTCTCTCAAAGGAGTAGGACTGGAAATAGGGAGGCGGCCTTGAAATTTGGCATCAATCCTGGCTTTTCCATATGTTGGAGGGGTTGGGACGGGGTATCTGGGAAAGGGGAACCTCCAACCAATTTCACAATTCCACACCAAGAGGGGATTCATAAAAGTCACAGTATTACTCTCTGTAACAACATGCACCCCACGGTGAAATATAATCGCTGGGCGTATTTTTTGGCCTAATCCTTACGGTCGGGGAATCCAGTTGGTCCCATTCCCCAGTTTGGAGAGCAAACTTTGCTTTCTTTCTCTCCTGGATTTTTTTTATCGGTAGGTAGATCTCGCATTTCGCCCTCTTTTTTTGACAAATCAAACAAAACTGGAGAATCCCTGTGCAAAATGGCCAGCTTTTTTGGATGAATTATCAAATCATACAACCTCAGGAAAAGAAAAACAGGGAGATGAATCACAGGTTAATTTTAAATACCATGCAATTCACGTGTTGAATTTAATTTTGGCTTTTTTTTTGGCACGTTTTCCTATCTTTTGAACGCTAATTTACTGGGTAGGTAGGAGTAGGCCACAGGACTCCCTTGGCACTGGGCAGCTCATGTCAATGTTCCTTGGAGACGAGGCTGGAGGAATAAGATATCAATGCCCCAAAAAAAAGAGGCCTCGAGTTGTATTATATTACAAGGGGGAAAGATCTCAGTGAAAAATATCGAATCGTTCGGCCAAAATGCTCCTTACTCTGCAATGTCCGTCATTGTTTCCAAAGTTGGGGGGGGGGGGGGGCGGTGGTGGAAGAGGGGCTGGGGAGTGAGGAAAGGGCTGTTGTCAAATCAGAAAGATTTCAGTGTAAGGTTTCGGAGCCACGTTTTTGCTGCCCGTTGTTAGGCAACCGCAAGGGCCCAGGCTTGGTAAGGTCTAACTATACCCTGGTGGTGGAGTGTGGGTGGGGTAACGTGTTGTTGTGACTGGCAGGGTAGGTGTTGAAGGCATGGAGGGGCTGCATGCCGCCGATGGTGCTGGGGATCATGGTGATGGTGTTGGGGCTCATGAGGGGCACGTCGTCGGGGGCTCTCCGCAAGGCCAGGGTGTAGTCAGGGGGACAGGCGGGCCGGAGTATCTCGTGGGGCCTGAGGGCCTCCAGGTCGTGGCCCTCGTGCTCGCTGTGTTTGAGCTGCAGGGACATGATCTCCTCCTCCTGGGTGTGCGCCAGGTCGTTGGTGGTGTTGCGCTGAGGGCTGAGCCGGCGATGAAGCTCGTGGCGCTTGTCCCTCTTGTAGTAGAGCGCGGCGAAGGCCAGGATGTTGAGGAAGAGCAGCGAGGCGCCGACCGCCACCGTCACACTCAGCTCAGTCGAGTAGTCCCGCGAGTCCTCGGGCAGGCGCACATAGTTGGGCGGGTCTTCGGTGCGCTCCTGCTCGGGCGGGGAGGTGACGAACGGCCGCTTGGTGGTGACTGTCCAGCCCTTGCCATGGCCCCTGTTGGTCAGGAAGGGGTCTTCAGGTGGGAGCTTGGTGGTGGACGTGTACTGCAGGATGTCGTGGAGGTTGTGCAAGTGAGGTACCAGCTCGAGCCAGAAGGCCACCTTGTTGGCTCGGTAGTGCTCCCG
Organism: Pristis pectinata; assembly: GCF_009764475.1. Lineage (NCBI taxonomy): Eukaryota > Metazoa > Chordata > Chondrichthyes > Rhinopristiformes > Pristidae > Pristis > Pristis pectinata. The sequence goes on along the minus strand of NC_067440.1, from coordinate 6,333,700 downwards.
GATCCGAGGCTTCAGCCCAATGTGGAGGTAGGGCTTCTCCTTGGAGTTGAACTTGGTCCACGCCACCTCCTCGAAGCGGTTGGGCTTGGTGTGGATGAACTTGGTGTCCTGAGGGACGGGCTTGTTGGGATCACTGGGGGAGAGAGAAAAGGTCGAGACAACTCAGGTTAGTTCGTCGAGGGAGTGAAAGAACTCCCAGAGTCATTGCAGCCCCGTACAATTCATCACAAGGTCAGGAGTGGGCGTGTTTGTTGATGGATCTCCCAATGTTCAATATCATGTTATAGTGCCATATAGCACGGAAACAGGATCTTTGGCCCAACTGGTCCATGCCGACCAAGATTCCTACCTAAGCTAGTCCCATTTGTCCATGTTTGGCCCAAATCTCTCTAAACCTTTCCTATCCACATACCTGTCCAATGTTGTTAATGTACCTCCCTCAACCACTTCCTCTGGCAGCTCGTTCTATATACCGACCACCGTCTGGGTGAAGAAGTTGCCCCTCAGTTTCCTATTAACTCTCTCCCCTCTCACCTGAAACCTGTGCCCTCTAGTTCTCGGTTCCGCAACCCTGGGAAAAAGACTGAGTGCATTCACCCTATTGATGCCCCTCATGATTTTATACACCTCTATAAGATCACCCCTCATTCTCCTACGCTGCAATGAAAAAAGTCCCAACTTGCTCAACCTCTCTCCATAACTCAGTCCCTCGAGTCCCGGCAACATCCTCGTAAATCTCCTCTGCACTCCTTCCAGCTTGATGGCATCTTTCCTATAGCAGGGCAACCAAAACTGAACACAAAGCCGGACAAACTTGGGCTCTTTTCTCTACAGCGGCAGAGGCTGAAGGTTGATCCGTTGGAAGTGTATAAAATTATGAGGGGCATAGATAGGGTGGACAAGCAATATCTTTTTCCCATTATTGAGCGATCCAATACCAGAGGGCATGCATTTAAGGTGAGAGGGAGTAGGTTCAGAACAGACGTGAGGGGTACGTTTTTTACTGAGAGAGTGGTGGATGCCTGGAATGCGTTGCCTGATAGGGTGGTGGAGGCAAGTTTTTACCTGTACTACATCAATGCACTTTGTACTAACTCAATGTAATTGCACTGTGTAATGAATTGACCTGTACCATCGGTTTATAAGACAAGCTTTTCACTGTACCTCGGTACAAGTGACAATAATAAACCAATACCAATACCTTCTTCACCACCCTGTCTACCTGCGATGTCACTTTCAGGGAACTATGTAGATGTACTCTTAGGTTCTTCTATTTCACAACACTCCCGTTCACTGTGAAAGTCCTGCCCTCATTTGTCTTTCCAAAATGCAACATGGGCCTTATCCGAATTAAACTGCATTTGCCACTCCTTGGCCCATGTTGCAGCCCTCTACTGAAGAAACAGCCCATGCCTGAATGAAGTAAGACCTAGACAACATTCAGGAATGGGCTGATACATGGCAGGTATCATTTGTATGATAGTCCCAAGCGATGATCATCTCAAACGACAGAAGGTCTAACCACCCACCTTTGACATTCAGAGGTATCACCATCACCCAGTCCCCCCACCATCAGCATCCTGGGGCCACCATTGACCAGAAACTCAACTGGACCAGCCACACAAACATCGTGGCCACAGGAGGAGGCCAGAGCAGGTCATCCTGCGGTGAGTGACTCACCTCCTGCCACCCCAAGGCCTTTCCCCCATCTACAAGGCGCAGGTCAGGAGTGTGACGGGACGCTCCCACTGGCCTGGGTGAGTGTGGCTCCGACTACTCTTGAGAAGCTCGACACCACCCGGGACAGAGCAGCCCATTCGATCGGCTCCCCGTCCACCCCCCTCAACACCCCTCCCCTCCCACCTCCGGCACACGTGGCTGCACCGTCTGCAGAACGCACCGCGGTTACTCACCCAGGCTACTCCGACAGCACCTCCCAAACCCGCCACCCCTCCCACCGGGAAAGGCAAGGGCAGCAGGGAGACACCACCATCAGCAGGTTCCCCTCCAACCTGTAAACCCTCCTGACGGAAATAATCAATAGTCCCTCACCATCAATGGATCTGAACTCAACAGCACTGTGGGAGTAGCTTCATTAGAGGGACAACACTACATTGGGCCCCACTTGGCATTGAAAGTTCTGATGATCGTGTGTTAATTTGATATTTTAATTGCACGTTATTTGTCACGATTCAATCGTGAATGATGTAAATATTGTAAATATGTAAATAAACCTCTTTTTAGAAAAAATGTGTTTTGGTCTCCCGCTAGACCTACACACCATCTCTGAACATAACCTATCAAACGCTTGTAACCTTTGCAGCGGCTCAGTGGCGCAGCGGGTAGGGACGCAGGCTCACAGCCCGAGAGACTCGGGTTCGCTCCCGACCTCCAGCGCTGTGTGTGTGTGTGTGTGTGTGTGTGTGTGTGTGTGTGTGTGTGTGTGTGTGTGTGTGTGTGTGGAGTTTGTACCTTCTCCCTGTGACCGTGTGGGTTTCCCCCGGGTGCTCCAGTTCCCTCCCACATCCCAACGACGTGCGGGGTCGGTGGGTTAACCGGCCGCTGTAAATTGCCCCCCTAGAGGGGTAGCACCCTGGTGGGGGCAGTTGAAAGGAATAAAATGGAATTAGTGTAGGATGAGTATAAATGGGTGATTGATGGACAGCACGCATTCGATGGGCCGAAGGGCCTGGTTCTGAGTGTGTGACTCCACGACGCTAAATCCATCAGATGCGGAGAAGGTTTTATGAATGAAATGGAGTAATAATTAGCAGGAGAGACTTAACAGCTTGGTCATCTTTACCTTGAGGAATTAGATGATGACAGCCCGTTCCAGGCACCCACCACTCTCTGTGTAAAAAACTTGCCCCGTACATCTCCTTTAAACTTTCTCCCTCTCAGCTTAAAAGGATTTCCACCCTGGGATAAAGATCCTGTCTACTCTATCTATGCCTCTCATAACTTTATAAACCTCTATCAGGTCTCCCCTCAGCCTCCACTGCTCCAGAGAAAACAACCCGAGTTTGTCCAACCTCTCCTTATGGCTCACGCCCTCTAATCCAGGCAGCATCCTGGTGAACCTCTTCTGCACCCTCTCCAAAGCCTCCTGTAATGGGGCGACCAGAACTGCACACTTACCTAAGTTTTATACAGCTGCAACGTGACTTCCTGACTCTTAAGGCCCTGACTGATGAAGGCAAGCGTGCCGTACGCCTTCTTTACCACCCTATCGACTTGTGCGGCCACTTTCAGGAAGCTGTAGACTTGGACCCCAAGATCCCTTGTCCATCAGCGCTCCTCAGGGTCCTGCCATTTACTGTAAAAAGGAGATTCACTACCCTCTGAGAGAAGTCGCTCCTACACACCTCAATGTTAAGTGACCTGCCCCTTATCATGTAACCGCGTCCCCTTGTTCGTGACTCTGTCACCGGTGGAAACATCTCAACGTCTACCCTGCCACGTCAGGTGAGGAGGGGTTGATAGAAGATGGGCAAATGGTCAGTGGGGTGAGGAAGGGTGGAGATAGCGACAGAGGCTGGGAGGTGATAGGTGCGGCCTTCTGCCAATCAACCCCTCCTCACCTGCATCCACCCTATCACCTGCCGGCTCTTGCTCTGCCCCTTCCCCTCATCTCTCATACTGGCTACTCTTCTAGTCCAGGCTAACAGTCTTGATCTGAAACGTCAGCTGTCCACCACCCTCCACAGATGCTGCCCGACCCGCTGAGTTCCTCCAGCAGGTTGTTTCTGGCTAAAGGTTCAAGGTGACCAAATAATTTTCTTTCCAAAAAAAAATATTTTTTTAACCTTCAACTGGCCTGAAAAACCCTAACACTACCTCAGACTGTACTTCTCTTTCCTCTGCCTCGTACTAATGTCGTAATGTTGATTTTGTTGTCTGTTATGTATAATTTATGCTAATTTATGTTAATTTATGTTCTGTCACGTTTGTCATGTACTGAGCAGCTGCTGCAGAAAGCTAATTTTCATAGCATTTATACCTTCAACTTGAGCTACAATTTTGGGGTCCAAGTCCATACCTCTCTGAAAGTGGCCGCGCAGGTTGACAGGGCGGTGAAGAAGGCGTGTGACACACTTGTTATTATTAGTTGAGGCACTGAGTTCAAGAGTCAGGAAGTTATGTTGCAGCTTTATAAAACTCTGGTTAGGCCGCCTCTGGAGTATTGCGTTCGATTCTGGTCGCCCCCATTACAGGAAGGATGTGGAGGCTTTGGACAGGGTGCAGAAGAGGTTCACTAGGATGCTGCCCTGATTAGAGGGCATGAGCTATAAGGAGAGGCTGGGCAAAATGGGTTATTTTCTCTGGAGTGTCGGAGGCTGAGGGGAGACCTGATAGAGATTTATAAGATTATGAGAAGCATAGATAGAGTAGACAGCCGGTATCTTTTGTCCCCAGGTTCGAAACATCCAATACTAGAGGGCATGCATTTAAGGTGAGAGGGGGTAAGTTCAAAGGAGATGTGCGGGGCAAGTTTTTTTACACAGAGAGCGATGGGTGCCTGGAACGGGCTGCCAGGGCTGGTGATGGAGGCAGATGCGATTTGAGGCTCACATGAATGTGCAGACAGAAAGGATTACGTGTCATTAGCTTAATTTGTCACAACTTTGTGTTCTAATTTATTTGTTATTGTTCTAATTGTGTTCTTTCTTGTAAAAATTGTGCATAATTTAAGATTTCTTTATTAGTCGCATGTATATCGAAATACGTACATCAAACTGTAAATAGTGTGTATCATGAAGTACTGTAATATTGTAGTGATGTGTTGTCTGTAATTAAGATTAAGATATTTATTAGTCACATTGACACACACAGTGAAATGCAACTTTTGCGTGGAGTGTTCTGGGGGGGGGGGGCAGCCCGCAAGTGTCGCCACGCTTCCGGCGCCAACATAGCACGCCCACAACTTCCTAACCCGTATGTCTTTGGAATGTGGGAGGAAACTGGAGAACCCGGAGGAAACCCATGCAGACACGGGGAGAACATACAAACTCCTTACAGACAGCGGCAGGAATTGAACCCCGGTCGCTGGCGCTGTAATAGTGTTACGCTAACTGCTACACTACTGTGTCAATTTATGTTTTCCTTGTGGATGTTGTATATCTGATGCTATGTGCCTGCGATGCTGTGCAAGTAAGCTTTTCGTTGCACCTGTGCACACATGGACAACAGACCCTGACAACATTTTGGGCCGAAGGGCCTGTTCTTGTGCTGTACTGTTCCATGTTCTATGTCCCATGTACAATTTAAGCTCTTCGGGGAACTAAATAGGGTCTTGCCTTTGACACGTGTGGGTCTACAAGATATAAAGGTGATTGGAGCGAATACTGACCACAGCGACCTTCACAGCATCTGCAGTGTCTTGTGTCCCCTCAGGATCTTATATGTTTGATTAACAGCATCTAAACTCCGAGGAGTACCGACCCAAATGGTCTAGCATCCCTTGATGGGGCAACCAGGAGGCCATTCTGCCCCTCTTTTGTCCAGTACGGATGCTTCAATGTTAATGGCAGGATTCTGGGTAGTGTGGAGGAGCAGAGCGATCGAGGGGTCCATATCCACAGATCCCTGACGGTTGCCTCACAGGTGGATAGGGTAGTTAAGAAAGCTTATGGGATGTTAGCATTCATTGGTCGAGGGATTGAGTTTAAGAGCCGTGAGATAATGATGCAGCTCTGTAAAACTCTGGTTAGACCACACTTAGAGTACTGTGTCCAGTTCTGGTCGCCTCATTATAGGAAGGTTGTGGAAGCGTTGGAAAGGGTGCAGAGGAGATTTACCAGGATGCTGCCTGGTTTGGAGAGTATGGATTATGAGGAGAGACTAAGGGAGCTAGGGCTTTACTCTTTGGAGAGAAGGAGGATGAGAGGAGACATGATAGAGGTGTACAAAATATTGAGAGGAATAGATAGAGTGGACAGCCAGCACCTCTTTCCCAGGGCACCAATGCTCAATACAAGAGGGCATGGCTTTAAAGTAATGGGTGGGAAGTTCAAGGGAGATATCAGAGGGAGGTTTTTTCACCCAGAGAGTGGTTGGGGCATGGAATGCACTGCCTGGGGCGTTGGAGGAGGCAGGTACATTGGTCAAATTCAAGAGATTGTTAGATAAGCATATGGAGGAATTTAAAATAGAGGGATATGTGGGAGGAAGGGGTTAGATAGTCTTAGGCGAGGTTTAAAGGTCAGCACAACATTGTGGGCCGAAGGGCCTGTATTATGCTGTACTGTTCTATGTTCTATGTTCAACCGAACGGACGCTGCTGGAGCCTTGACTCACCCAGTCTTGGCGAAGTTGGTCCAGTAGGTCATCACCACCGCACTGAGCATGACGTCGTTCTTGGAGAAGTTGCAGGGGAAGAGCTCGGTGACGCCGATCATGGGGATGCCGAAGACGTAGGGGATCTCGTCGCCGTGCGCCGCGTCGGCCCACACGGCCTTCATCTCGCTCTGGCAGTGGTGGTAGAAGGTGTAGAAGTAGGTAGGCGACTGGTACTCAGCGTGGAGTCGCGCTGTGGCGATCGCCGGAGCCACCCACTGGTGGTCGGTGAAGAGCGCCAGCAGGGTCTTCCGCCGCATCTCGCCATTGTCGCGGTCCGCCCAGTCCGTGTACATGAACTTGATGGTCTCCCGCAGGATGTCCTTCCCCTCCGGGTAGCCGTAGAGGTTGTCCACGAAGTTGGACACGGCGAAGTCAAAGTAGCTGGCTGAGATGCCGTCCTCATTGTCCACCAGCGACTCCACGAACTTGAAGCCCTCACCCTGGTTCACGCCCAGCAGGATGTCATAGTTGAGGAACTCGCCCTGCTCCATCAGGATCTCCGGATCATCGGGAAGGACATCGCCGTCTACCACCGGCCCAAAGGCGATGTGGTACCTGGTGGGCTGGATATCCTGGTCCACCAGCTCCCTGTAGGACTTCCTCCGCAGGCAATCCACCACGTCCACCGTCTCGGGGAAGTTGCAGCCCACCTTCTTGGCCAACATCCTGGTGTACTTGGCTGGCTGGTAGTTCACGGACCAGCTGGAGATCGCCGTGCCACTCTGCGCGATGGCTCTCTGGAAGAGACCTTAAACACGGAAAAGACGGAGAGATCAGGGAGTGCTTTCCGCGGATGTGTTTCGCTGTGTCCAGCGTATGCGCCCTTCAATCGGGCTAAGCCCTCCCCCTTTCCCTCCATCATTCATCCTCTACGGCGCAGAGGGAGGCCGTTTGGCCCCACTTCCTGTGCTAGCCCTTGGAAAGTTGATCCTGTCAACCCACTTCTCCCCGTCTCCCTTGTCCTATTCCCTTTTGGAGAGGGTCAGCTGAACCCGTCGTGGAGAGATACAGCATGGAAACAGGACCCTTCGGCCCATCGAGTCCGTGCTGGCGATCGACCACCCATCTACACCGATCCCATATAATTCTCCCCACATTCCCGTCAACTCCCTACCCCTCACCCACACAATAAGGGAGGGGCAATTTCCAGCAGCCAATTAATCCAACGACCCCACACGGGGGAAACCGGAGTATCCGGAGAAAACCCTCAGGGACAGCGTGCAAACTCCACACAGACAGCACCAGGGGTCAGGTTTGAACCCCAGATCTCTGCTGCTACGAAGCAGTAGCTGCAACTGCTGCACCACCGTGTAAAAATGTTTCTTCCCCCTCTAGCCAATTGCCGGTTCCCTTAAATCTACAGCCCAGTTCCCTTTATCTTCTCGATGTCAATTTTGAACCCCCCGCCCCCCCCCCACCCACCACCACCACCACCCCCACCCCTCTCTGAAACCTCCTCTCCATTGAGGAGAACAGACCCACCTTTGCTGGGCCCCCCCCTCACCCCAAAGCCCATCACACACCGATATTTATCCCATCCCTCCTTCAGTTTTAACCTTGCTGCAGTCGAGGCATGAACTTTGACCTCTAACCTCATTGCCATATGAATCCGCACCCAATGGGGAAGGAGTTTGAGGGTCTACCGCTCCTTCTGCCAACAGACACCATGTTGGTTCATTCCACCCTGTTTGGTTGTCATCGTGGTGGGGAGAGGTTGGGGGCGGGGGCGGGGGTGAGGCTGACAGATTCCCCCATTTCTGTCGACTCTGCCATCGCATCGCCCACCCTCCCCCCCCCCCACCCCCGGGTTCAGAGGAAGGTGGCAAATACGTTGGAGGAACGCACTCTCCACCTCCGGGTGGGTGGGGTCGGGACGGAGATCTTGAGGCCCAGGTAAGACTGCCAACTCTTCAGGAATGGGATTATAGAGTCTCCAGGATCCACCTTCAAAGATCCCTGCCATCCGGGCCGTGGCCTCTTCTCGCAGCTACCGTCGGGCAGGAGGTACAGAAGCCTGAAGTCCCCACACCACCAGGTTCAGGAACAGCTACCTCCCATCAACCATTCGGTTCTTGAACCGACCCTAATCACTTCCTCAGACTAACAACACTCTGGCCACTTTTCAATCACTTTGCACTGCAATGGACTTTATTCATTTGTTCTAATGGAGCTCTTTCTTGCAAAAATTGTTTTTTCTTGTGAATGTTGTGTATCTGATGCTCTGTGCCTGTGACGCTGCTGCAAGTAAGTTTTTCATTGCACCTGTGTACACAGGAACTTGTGCATATGGCAATAAACTTGAATTTGACTTTGACTTAATGTTACAACACACTGCTGTAATTAACAACCAGAATCAGATGGTCTTTAAAATTTAAATTCAGTGAAGGTAAAACGTCACTGGATATAAAATTACCAGGTACGTGATAAAGCAGCTGATTGATGGTCAAGAATTGTCCAAACAGGTGGCTAACAGGAAAGGCCAAGCAACCAATAGCAGCGCAGCGGCAGGTTGCCTCCAAGAGACATCACCAGACCAAAACCGAGTCCCAGACCAGCCGTCAGTTGCGGCAGGGCTCTCACCTTCTAACGGGCTACAAAACAAAGTCGGGCAGCATCGCCGGCAACAGTGCGTCCCTCCCCAGCGAGCTCAACGCATTCTCTGTACGTTTTGTACAGAAGGGCAATGATATGTCACCACCCGCCCCAATGACCTCCAATGGACCTACCCACAATCACCACTGCAGCCGTCAGACCAGTCTTCCGGACAGTGAAGCCGCGGAAAGTGTCTGGCCCGGATGGTGTCCCTGGCCGTGTCCTCAGATCCTGCACGGATCAGCTGGAGGGAGCATTTGCGGGCACTTTTAACCTCTCCCTGCTTCAATCTGAGGCTCCCACCTGCTTTAAGAAGACCACTAGCATCCCGATACCAAAGAAAAATTAGGTAATGTGCCTCAATCATTCCCGCCCGGTGGCTCTGACATCCACCATCATGAAGTGCTTCGAGAGGCTGGTCACGGCACGCATCAACTCCAGCCTCCCAGACAACCTCGACCCACTGCAATTCGCCTACCACCGCAACAGGTCTACGGCGGACACCATCTCCCTGGCCCTACACTCATCTCTGGAAGATCTGGATAGCAAAGACACCTCCGTTAGACTATTGTTTATTGACTACAGCTCCACCTTCAATACCATAATTCCAAACAAACTCATCTCCAAACTCCTAGACCTGGGACTCAACACCTCCCTTTGCAACCGGATCCTTGACTTCCTGACCAACAGACCGCAATCACTGAGGATAGGCAGCAATACTTCCAGCACGATTATTCTCAACACTGGTGCCCCACAAGGCTGTGTCCTCAGCTCCCTACTCTGCTCCCGATACACTCATGAATGCATGGCCAGATTCTGCTCTAACTCCATTTACAAGTTCACAAATGACACCACCAGATGTCAAACAACGAGACAGAGTACAGGAGGGAGATGGAGAGACTAGTGACATAGTGTCAAGACAACAACCTCTCCCTCAATGTCAGCAAAATGGAGGAGCTGGTCATTGACTTCAGGAAGCGGGGTGGAGTACACGCCCCCCATCTGTATCAGTGGTGCTGAGGTGGAGATGTTTGAGAGCTTCAAGTTCCCAGGTGTAAATACCACTAATAAGTTGTGCTTGTCCAAGCACATAGATGCTATGGCCGAGAAAGCTCACCAGCGCCTCTACTTCCTCAGAAGGTTAAAGAAATTTGGCATGTCCCCGATACACCACAGAAAGCATCCTATCCAGATGCATTGGCACGGCAACTGCTCTGCCCAAGACCGCAAGAAACTGCAGAGAGTTGTGGACACAGCCCAGTCCATCAGGCAAACCAGCCTCCCCTCCATTGACTCTGTCTACACTTCCCACTGCCTCGGGAAAGCAGCCAATATAATCAAGGACCCCTCCCACCCCAGACATTCTCTCTTCTCCCCTCTTCCATTGGGCAGAAGATACAAAAGATTGAAAGCACGAACCACCAGGCTCCAGTACAGCTTCTATCCCACTGTTATCAGACTATTGAACAGATCTCTCACACGCTAAAAGATGAACTCCTGACCTCACAATCTACCTCGTCGTGGCCCTTGCACCTTATTGTCTGCCTGCACTGCACTTTCTCTGGAACTGTAACACTTTATTCTGCGTTCTGTTTTCCTTTTTACTACCTTGATGTACTTATGCATGGAATGATCTGTCTGGATGGCGCGCAAACAGAAGCTTCTATCTCGGTACAAGTGACAACCATAAACCAATTCCAATACCAAGTGTCCAACCTGAGTGCGTGACCTGTGATGCAGATATTGCCCTGGATATCCAACTCCACAGGCTTGCTTATACCCCGGGGAGGGGGGGGGGGGAGGTGGTGGGGGGGAGGTGGGGGCGGGGTCACCGATGGGAGTCTTTCCATTGCACACAGCCAGCTACAGGCATTCTGTGACCATTGACGGCAACAGGGCTTGTAGTATGTTTGATTTTATGTCACGTTTTGCTTATGCTAAAAGGGAGCCACATTCTGACTCAGACGCACAAGAAAGTAGGAACAGGAGTGGGCTGCTCCACCATACAGCATAGAAGCAGGCCCTTCAGCCCATCGTGCCCACGCTGATCCATACTAATCCCACTTGCCTGCATTAACATGCAAGGTCTGCAGAATCATAGATGACCCCTCTCATCCCTCCCACGACCTATTTGTCCCATTGCCGTCTGATAAGCGGTACCGGAGCATCCGGGCCAGAACTACTAGACTGTACAACAGATTTTTCCCCCAGGCTGTCAGGCTCCTGAATACCCTGGAGACAGTTTCAGGCAAATGCCGCGTCAAAAGCCCTGGTTTGCACAACGGCGTATAAGAACCTTGGCTGCTGCTGAACATGTTTATACAATTAGTGCAACACACTGAGTTCTGTATTTTCTTCGTCCAACCTGGTTTTGCACTAACTCTGCACTAAATTTGTATCTTGTATACACCATTTTTTGCACTATTTCTGCTTGCACAATTCTTCTGTCTGCGTTTATTGTATGTCCCCTGTTCTATGTATGTCCTCTGTTGTGTGAGTCTGGGGGAAATGACATTTCATTCCTCTGTGTGTTTTTATAGCATATGGCTGAACGACAGTAAAGTAGCTTGAACTTGAACTAATTTCATATCCCTCTGTGCCCTGTCCAGATGCCTCTTGAATGTTACTGATCCTGCCTCCACCACCTCCTCTAGCAGCTTGTTCCAGATATAGTGTATGGGCAGGCACGGTAGTGTAGCGGTTAGCGTAACGCTATTACAGCGCCAGCGACCCGGGTTCAATTCCGGCCACTGTCTGTAAGGAGTTTGTACGTTCTCCCGACCCGTGTGTTTGCGTGGGTTTCCTCCGGGTGCTCCGGTTTCCAAAGACGTACGGGTTAGGAAGTTGTGGGCGTGCTATGTCGGCGCCGGAAGCGTGGCGACACTTGTGGGCTGCCCCCCAGAACACTCTACGCAAAAGATGCATCTCACTGTGTATTTGGATAAATAAAGATGTGAAACATTTACCCCTCAGATCCCCTTTAAACATCCTCCCTCTCACCTTAAACCTACGCCCTCTAGTTTTAGACAACTCTACCATGGCAAGCAGACTCTGGTTCTCATAATTTTATGGACTATCTTATCCCCCCCTCAGCTTCCTTTGTTCCAGAGAGTGAAGACCTTCCAGCCTTGACCCAACCTTTTTAATCTCTCCCGACAACAAGCCCCCAAGACTTTCCAGCCTTGATCCAGCCTTTCTAATCTCTCCCGACAATCGTATCTAATCCAATTTAATATCGCAGAGTTGTAGTAACACACAAAGATTGCTGGGGGAACTCAGCGGGTCGGGCAGCGTCTGTGGAGGGAGATGGACAGTCGACGTTTCGGGTCATCTGGGCCGGAGAGAAAGAGGGCAGAAGCCAGAGTAAAAGGGTGTTGGGGGGAGAGGAGGGTCGGAGCACGAGCTGGAGGGTGAGAGGTGAGTCCAGGTGAGAGGGGGAAGGTAGGTGGGTGTTATAATAAAGAACTACAGTTCCCAGTAGGCCGTGCAAGGGGTCACATGGGGGGAACAAGAAGTGGCTGTAAAAAGAGAGGGAAAGCAAGCTGTCTGTTGTTGGTTAATAAAATGTTCAGATATTAAACCTACGCAAAGTTTGTCTCTTGATGAAGAACAAACATAACAGCTGTGGGGTTGGGGGTTGTCATAGAATCACACGTCCGTGCTGACCTCGTCGCCCACCTACACTAACCCCATTTTCCCGCACTAGGGCCTATGCCTTGCCCTATTCAAGTGTCAGACCATCAGCCCCAGGGTTCAACTCCTCGTCTGTGCCAGTTCGCCGTCGCCCCCAGTCCCCCGATCTTTCAAACATTCATCTACAAGCACAAGAGTACAAGAACGCAACACAAGAACGTCAGGCGCTCGAGCAGAAAGATTGATTTGTAAGCTCGGTTGCAGAGCAGAGGGAGTGCTACACCGCTAGAGCTGAGATTAGATCGGTTACAGTTATGGGCGGAGAAATGGCGGATGGAGTTTAGTCCGGGCAAGTGTGAGGTGTTGTATTTTGGAAGGTCAAACATAAGGGCAAATTATCCAGTAAATGGCAGGACCCTCAACAGCATTGATGTACAGAGGGATCTTGGGGTCCAAGTCCATAGCTCTCTGAAAGTGGTGTTGGGTTCAACTGTTTAAGTAGTTTTTTAACAAGTACAGTGTTTAATACACCTCAAGTGGCTGCACAAGCAATGGCCACTTCCTAGCTTATTGGTTCATCCATCAGGTGAATATGTGTTTTCTCATTGGTTGGTTTTGCCACAGGTACCTAATAGGTTTTCTGTTTGGACTGTTGTTAGCTGAGGAGTACCTCATCTCAGGTATAAAAGGTGTCGTTTTTTGTTAATCTCTCACTTGATCTCTTCCTCATTTTAGTTCCTGTGTCTTGGCTCATCTCCTTGTAGTAAAGCTACTGCCATATGCTCTGTGACTGCTTTAAATTTTTCCAGTAAAACCTTGTGAATCACCAAGTTGTTTTCAACTCATTCCTGGACTCCTGAAAGAACCTGCGGTTTCGAAAATAATGGGATCTGACAGTGGCCACGCAAGTGGATAGGGGTAAGAAGGCGTACGGCACGGTTGCCTTCATCAGTCGGGGCGTTGGGTATAAGAGTCAGGAAGTCACGTTGCAGCTGTATGAAACTTTGGTTAGGCCATGCTTGGAGTATTGTGTGCAGTTCTGGTCGCCCCATTACAGGAAGGATGTGGAGGCCTTGGAGAGGGTGCAGAAGAGGTTCACCAGGATGCTGCCTGGATTAGAGGGCATGAGCTACAAGGAGAGGTTGGGTTGAGCGTTGGGAGGCAGAGGGAAGACCTGTTAGAAGTTTCTAAAATTATGAAAGGGTAGACAGTCAGAATCTTTTACCCCAGGGTAGAAATGTAAGAAGACATAGCTTTAAGGTGAGAGGGGGAAAGTTTAAAGGAGATATGCGGGGCAGGGTTTTTTAACACAGGGAGTGGCGGGTACCTGGAACGGGCTGCCAGGGGCAGTGGTGGAGGAAAGTATGATAGTGGTATTTAAGAGGCAGGCATGGTAGTATAGCAGTTAATGTAACGCTACTACAGCGCCAGCGACCCGAGTTCAATTCCAGCCGCTGCCTGTAAGGAGTTTGTATGTTCTCCCCGTGTCTGCGTGGGTTTCCTCCGGGTGCTCCGGTTTCCTCCCACATTCCAAAGACGTACGGGTTAGGAAGTTGTGGGGATGCTATGTTGGCGCCGAAAGTGTGGTGACACTTGTGGGCTACCCCCAGAACACTCTACGCAAAAGATGCATTTCACTGTATGTTCCGATGTACGTGCGACTGATAAAGAGATCTTAACTCTCTGTCATAATAGGCTTTTGGAATGGCACATGAACATGCAGGGAATGGAGGGATATAGATCACGTGCAGGCAGAGATTAGTTTAACTTGGATTCATGGAACACGGGGCCTGTTCCTGTGCTGTAATGTTATATGTTCTATGTTCGAAGGTCCCGTCAACCGACATAGGCAGAAGATGAAAGATCACCACAGCGACACATCAAAGAGTGAGGTAGTTGTCCTCGACAGGTCCATTTTCAAGCATCAACAGACCTGTTTACTGGTGGTGGTTGTGTACAATTTACTTACTGTAACTCGCCCTGTCGAGACTGACAAGTCCTTTGGAGATGCAAAGCCCTCTTTCTTTTTAGGTACATACAACGGGTGGGTTGTCTTGTGAGGAAAGGTTGGAGAGGCTGGACTTGTAGCCGCTGGAGTTTAGTCATTGAAGGAATCTGCGGTGGGGAGAGTGAGCAGCTTCAAGCTCCAGGGTGTCAACATCTCAGACAACCTATCGTGGACCCAGCACATAGATGCAACCATGAAGAAGGCACGCCAGCATCTTTACTTTCTTGGAAGTTTATGGAGATTCGGCACATCACCGGAGACTCTGACAAACTTCGACAGATGTACAGCAGAAAGCATCCTGACTGGTTGCATCGCGGCCTGTTGTGGGGACCCCAACGCACAGCAACACAAGAGGCTGCAGAGAGCAGTGGGACTCAGCCAGTACCATCATGGGTACAGCTCTCCCCACCATCAAGGACATCTACAAGTGGCGACGTCTCAGGAAGGCGACATCCATCATCAGGGACCCCCCCCCCCCCACCCCACCATCCTGGTCGTGCCCTCTTCTCGATGCTGCCATCAGGCAGGAGGTACAGGAGCCCTGAAGACCCACACCTCAAGGTTCAACAACAGCTTCTTCCCCACTGCCGTCAGGTTCTTGAACCCACCTGAAAAACTATAACACTGCCTCGGACTGTACTTCCCTCAACCTGCACTGATGTCATTGTGCTTATTTTAGTTTATTTTGTCGTGTAAGTTATGTCTAATTTATGTTCATTTAAGTTTATGTGAACTTATGTTTGCCGTGTTTGTAACGTACTGTGCTGCTGCTGCAAAGAGCTAATTTCCATGGCATTTATACCCTGGGTCTGTGTGCCTAAATAAACAAAATTGAAACGTTGGTTGGTTGGTTAGTATTATTGTCAGGTGTCCCGAGATACAGTGAAAAGCTTCTGTCTGCACGCCATCCAGACAGATCATTCTGTACATAAGTACATCAAGGTAGTAAAAAGGAAAACAGAATGCAGAATAAAGTGTTACAGTTACAGAGAGAGTGCAGTGCTGGCAGACAATAAGGTGCAAGGGCCACGATGAGGTAGATCAGGAGATCAAGAGTTCATCTTTTAGCATGTGAGAGGTCCGTTCAAGAGTCTGATAACAGCGGGATAGAAGCCGTCCTTGAGCCTGGTGGTATTTGCATAGAAGATTCTGAGGGGTCTTGACAGGGTGGGTGCAGAGAGGATGTTTCCTCTTGTGGGAGAATCTAGAACAAGGGGCCAATGCCCATTTGGATGAAATTCTCTCTCTCCGAGGGTGGTTAGTCTTTGGAACTCTCTTCTTCAAAGGGCAGTGGAAGAAGAGTCTTTGTATATTTTTTAAGACAGAGGAAGAGAGATTCTTGTTAAGCGAAGGGATGAAAGGTTGCTGCTGGTGTGTGGAAATACAGAGTTGAGATTACTGTTGGATCAGTCATGATCTTATCAAAGTTGTGGAGAGCAGGTTTGGAGTCTTTGCAAGGCACCTTATGTAATGGCGTAGGTCACATGTTGGAAATCGCACAGTCATTCACTGGGAAAATTCTCAGCTGAAGTATTGAGTTGGGATGTCATGTTACAGCTGTATCAGACATTGGTGAGACCGTACCTGGAATATTGTGACCACACTACAGGAAGGATGTGATTAAGCTGAAGAGGGTGCGTAAAAGATTCACGAGGATGTTGCTGGGACTGGGGGGCTTAAGTTATAAGGAGAGACTGGACAAACTGGGGCTGTTTTCTCTGGAGCCAAGGATGCTGAGGGAGGACCTAATAGAGGTTTATAAAATCATGCAGGGCATTGATAATGTGGATGGTCAGTCTTTTCCCCAAGGTAGGGGAGTCCAAAACTAAAGGGCATAATTTTACGGTGAAAGGGGAAAGATTTGAAGGGGACCTGAGGGGCAAGTTTTTCACACAGAGGGTGGTGGGTAGACGGAACGAACTGCCAGAGGAGGTGGTTGAGGCAGGTACAATTATAACGTTTAAAAGACACTTGGACAGGTGCATGGACAGGAAAGATTCAGAGGGACATGGGCCAAACACGGGCAAATGGGCCCAGCTCAGGAAGATACCATGGTTACAGTCATAGAGTAATACAGCACAGAAACAGGCCCTTCAGCCCAATTGGTCCATGCCGACCACAGCATCCTCCCTGCTAGTCCCAGTTGCCCGCGTTCGGCCCATAACCCTCCAAGCCCCTCCCCTCCATGTACCTATCCAAATGCCTCATAAATGTTGCAATTGTACCCGGTTCTGGCAGCTCGTTCCAGGTCCTGTGTAAGGAAGTTACCTCTCAGGTCTCTTTTAAATCTCCCCTCTTACCTTGTCTCTGTGCCCTCTAGTTATGGACTCCCTGACCCTGCGGAATAGACTATGACCGTCCACCTTATCCCTACCCCTCATGATTTTATAAACTTCTCTGAGGTCACCTCTCATTCTCCGACACTCTAAGGAATAAAGATCCAGCGAGGCCAACCTCTCCCTATTAACTCAGGCCCTCTAGTCTGGGCAGCATCCTCGTAAATCTCTTCTGCACCGTCTCCAGCTTGACACTGTCTTTCCTATAACAGGGCGACCAAAACTGTGCACAATACTCTAAGTGCGGCCTCACCAATGACTTATATAACTGCAACATAATGTCCCTGCTCCTAAACTCGATGCCCTGACTGATGAAAGGCCAGTGAGCTAAGCGCCTTCTTCACCACCCTGTCTGCTTATGCGGCCACTTTCAGCGAACTGTGCACTTGTACTCCCAGGTCCCGCTGTCCACAACACTCGTCAGTGCCCTGCCATTCACTGCCTAAGTCCTACCCTGGTTTGACAGTCCAAAATGCATCACCGCACACTTATCCAAGTTGAAAACCATTTGCCACTCCTCAGCCCATCTCCCAAACTGATCAAGATCTCTCTGCAATTCACTGTAACCCGCTTCACTGTCAACAAGACCCCCTAAGTTAGTATCATCAGCAAACTTGCTAATTGTGCCGTGTACATTCACATCCAAATCGTTTTTGTACATAATAAGTTAGGGCATTGAGTTTAGGAGCAGGGACATTATGTTGCAGTTATCTAAGTCATTGGTGAGGCCGCACTTGGAGTATTGTGTACAGTTTTAGTCCCAGCACCTACCCCTGGGGCACCCCACTAGTCACAGGCCTCCAGTCGGAGAATCGACCTTCAACCATCACCCTCTGCTTCCTACCATCGAACCAATTCTGAATCCACCTTACTAGCTCCCCCTGAATCCCAGGCAACCCAACCTTCCAGATCGGCCTGCCACGCAGGACCTTGTCAAAGGCCTTACTAAAGTCCGTATAGATGACATCCACTGCCCTACCTTTGCCTATCCCCTTAGTTACCTCTTCAAAAGATTTGTCAGACGTGACCTCCCACGCACAAAACCTGATGCCTTGACTATCCAAGTGATGGTGGACCTTGTCCCTCAGGATCCCCTCCAAAAACTTCCCTACAACTGAAGTCAGGCTCACCGACCTGTAGTTCCTTGGCCCGTCCTTGCTACCCTAACCCTAACCCTAACCCTAACCCTACCCTTCTTGAACAATAGAACAACACTGGGCACTGTCCAGTCCTCTGGAACTTCGCCAGTGGCTAACGACAAAGCAAATATCTCCACAGGGGTCTCTGCGATTTTTTCCCGGGGAAGGCACGGACGAGTTGGGCCGAAGGGCCTGTTTCCGTGCTGTATAACTCGGTGAAGTGTGAGGTCAGCAAGATGCACGGAGTGACAATTAGAGACCAGCAATGCTGTTCAACTTTGCAGGTGGTCGCGTTCCCTGTCTTCGCCACTAGTAACACCCACCGTGCTGTTTCATGCACCAGTTTTTTTTTAAAGATAGTAAATAAATAGAAATTGGGACAATTATCTGAAGGTCCTGGATGTGGATTTACGACAACATGCAGGAAACTGCTTTGGAAGGACTGAGGATCTGGACGGACTTCATGCTGGTGTGGTCAAACCAGGGATAATGTAGCCGAGAAAAGTGAGGCAGATTTGCAGCAGAAAATGTTCCAGGATATGGGAAAAAGCAAGGAATCAGTACATTCCAGTGCAGAGGAGATGGTCGAATGATCTCACAGAGCCATAAAGGAAACAGGCCCTTCGGCCCATTGAGTCTGTGCCGACCATCAATCACCCACTTACACCCATCCCATTTAATTCCCCCCGCATTCCCACCAACTCCCCCCCCCCCCCAGGTTCTACCCCCTCACCCACACACTAGGGAGAATCTACAGCGGCCGATTAACCCACCGACCCCGCACGTCGTTGGGACGTGGGAGGGAACCGGAGCACCCGGGGGGTGGGTGGGGGGACCCACGCTGTCACAGGGAGAACGTGCTGGTCGGTGGGTTGATTCACTGCTGTAAAGGTCACACACACCTAAGACCATCACAGGTCGACTGGGGAGGAGGAAATAATCTGTGCTTGGGATCTCTCTGCACACAACCAACAGGGTCCCAGACACTCCCCAGCACAGAAAAAAGGTGTAGAGGGATACAGGCCAATGCAGGCAAATGGGATTAGTGTAGGTAGGCACCCTGGTCAGGGTGTATGAGGTGGGTCTCTGCTGTACAATTCTACGATTCTATGATACTACAATATCAACGCACTCCTCGGGAATCCCTCTACACACACTTGGCATCACCCTGCAGATATTAACATCCTCAATATTTCCCCTGCAAGTATCAACGCATTCCTGGTGACTCTCAACAAATATCAACACAAAGATTCCCTGTGGATATCGACATACCTGAGTCCTCTCTGTGGATATTGACACACACAGGGATCCCTTGTGGACATCAACATACCTGGGGATTCCTTGTAGATATCGACACACCTGGGGATTCCCTGTAGATAGCAGCACACCTGGGGATTCCCTGTAGATATCAACATACCTGGGGATTCCTTGTAGATATCGACACACCTGGGGATTCCCTGTAGATAGCAGCACACCTGGGGATTCCCTGTAGATATCAACATACCTGGGGATTCCTTGTAGATATCGATACACCTGGGGATTCCCTGCATATATCAACACACCTGGGGATTCTCTGTGGATATCAACATACCTGAGTATTCTCTGTGGCTATCGACACACATGGGGACTCCCTGTAGATATCAACATACCTAGAGATTCCACGTAGATATCAACACACGTGAGGATTCCCTGTAAGTCTCAACGGACCTGGGGATTCCCTGTAAGTATCAACACACCTGGGGATTCCTGTAGATATCAAGACCCCTGGGGAAACCCTGTAGATATCAACATACCTGGGGATACCTCGCAAATATCAACACACCTGGAGACTTCCTGTAGATATTAACATAGCTGGAGATCCCATGTAGATATCAACACACTTGGGGATTCCCTATAGATATCAACACACCTGGGGAAACCCTGTAGATATCAAAACCCCTGAGGAATCCTGTAGATATCAACGCACCCAGGCATACCTCGCAAATATCAATGCACCTGGGGATTCCCTGGAGATACCAAGACAAATGGGGGTCCCCCATGAATACCAACATACCTGGGGATTCCCTGTAGATATTAACACACACCCAGGGTGCCAGTGCAAATATTGTTGAGCCAGCCAGGGTATGCAACAAATATCAGCACTCTTCCAAGAAGTACACGTGCCCAGGAACTCAACGGCAACATAACTACACACCCAGCACCCCTGTGAATAACAACACACTCCACAAAAGCTGCTGCAACTATCAACACAACATGAACAACACTCTCCCAGGGAGATCCTACGAAGATCAACATGCTCCTGGGAACTCCTGTGTAAATGTCAAACACACTCCCACAGTACCCGTCCAAATAGAAGCGCATATCCAAACACATCATGAGGATACAACACACTCCCAGGAATGCCTTGCATTTATAAACAAACACAGGGGGAATCCCTGTAAATATCAACCCATTCCCGAGGAGAGATTGTAAATAACAATAGTGTCCCGGGAAAACTGGAGAACTGTAAACATCAGTGCAAATAAACTCTCCATCAACTGTAAAAACTGATAATGTTCAATCATTACTAAATGCCAAAACAATCCCAATGATGCTTAAATATGAACACATTCATGATGATCAGTAAATGTGGGCAGACTCTCAATGTTTTCCAAATACTGATACACTTCTGACTATTAGTAAATACTGACACACTCCTGATGATCAGTAAATACAGACACCCCCCCCCGATGATCAGTAAATATTGACACACTCCCGTTGATTAGTAAATACCGACACCCCCCCCCGATGATCGGTAAATACAGACACCCCTCCCGATGATCAGTAAATACCGACACCCCCCCCTCCGATGACCAGTGAATACCGACACCCCCCCCGATGATCGGTAAATACAGACACCCCTCCCGATGATCAGTAAATACTGACACACTCCCGATGATCAGTAAATACTGACACACTCCCGATGATCAGTAAATACTGACACCCCCCCTCCGATGACCAGTGAATACTGACACCCCCCCCCCCGATGATCGGTAAATTCTGACACCCCCCCCCCCCCCCACCGATGATCAGTAAGTACTGACCCCCCCTCCGATGATCGGTAAATACTGACATGTGTTGTTGAGTGAGTGAGTGAGGGGTGAGTGAGTGAGTGGGTGTGGGTGAGTGAGTGACACTAAAAAAGGTTGGTATCATGGACAGTGACAAAGGTTATCAAAAAATTAGAGTGGGATCTTGATCAAATGGGTAAGTGGGCCGAGGGATGGCAACTGCAGTTTAATTCATATGTGCGAAGGTGTTGCACTTTGGGAAGACAAATCATAGAAACAGAAAAACTACAGCACAATTCAGGCCCTTCGGCCCACAAAGCTGTGCCGAACATGTCCCTAGCCTAGAAATTACTAGGCTTACCCATAGCCCCCTATTTTACTCAGCTCCACGTACCTATCTAACAGTCTCTTGAAAGACCCTATCGTATCCGCCTCCACCACCGTTGCCGGCAGCCCATTCCCCGCACTCACCACTCTCTGAGTGAAAAACTTACCCCTGACATCTCCTCTATATCTACTCCCCAGCACCTTAAACTTATGTCCTCTTGTGGCCACCAATTCAGCCCTGGGGAAAAGCCTCTTGACTATCTACCCGATCAATACCTCTCATCATCTCATACACCTCTATCAGGTCCCCCCTCATCCTCCGTCGCTCCAAGGAGAAAAGGCCGAGTTCCCTCAACCTGCTTTCGTAAGGCATGCTCCGCATCCCAGGCAGCATCCTTGTAAATCTCTGCGCCCTCTTTATGGCTTCCAGGGTAGGACTTTCACGGTAGCCCCCTGGGGAGTGTTTTAGAACAGAGGGACCTAGGAGTACAAGTACATGGTTCCCTGAGAGTGGCATCACAGGTAGACAGGGTGGTGAACAAGGCGTTTGGCAGGCTGGCCTTCATCAGTCGGGGCACTGAGTATAGAAGTCGGGACGTTATATTGCAGTTGTACAAGATGTTGGCGAGGCCTACTTGAGAATATTGTGTTTAGTTTTGGTCACCCTGTTATGGGAATGATGCCATTAAGCCGGAAAGAGCGCAGAAAAGATTTATGAGGATGTTGCCGGGATTCAAGGGACTGGACAGGCTGGGACTCTAGTCCTTGGAACGTAGGAGACTGAGGGGTGATCTTTTCGAGGTGTGTAAAATCATCGATAGGGTGAATGCTCACGGTCTTTTTCCCAGGGTTGGGGAATCAAGAACTAGAGAGCGTAGGTTTAAGGTGAGAGGGGAGAGATTTAATAGGAACCTGAGGGCAAACTTTTTCACCCAGAGGGTGGTCCGTATACGGAAGGAGCTGCCAGAGGGAGTGGGTGAGGCGGGTACAGTGACAACATTTAAAAGACACTCGGACGGGTACACGGATGGGAAAGGTTTAGAGGGATATGGGCCAAACACAGGCAAATGGGACTGGGATGGGGATCTTGGTCAGCACGGATGAGTTGGGCCGAAGGGCCTGTTTCCACGCTGTATGGCTATGACTCTGTGAGACATACCGTGTAGTTTACAGTTGGTGGCTGGGGTGGTGAGGGAGGGTGACCCCTCAGGGCAAAAGCAGAACAGACAGGACTGCGGCACCCCCGGTTGGCTTCAGTGCGCTGGCGCGGAGGAAGTAACGTAGGGGAGCTCAAGTAATTGGGAACGGAGTGCAATTCCTAAAACGCGTGTTGCCTCCCTGGTACCAGGGATTGCCTCAGAGCAGCTGCAGGACATACGAAAAGGGGGGAAGGTGCACGGTCAGAGGTCATGGTGCACATCGGTACAAACGTCACAGGCAAAAAATGGGGATAAGGTCACCCGACATAAACTTAGGGTGTGAGGTCAAAGACTGTAAGGTGTTAATCTCTGGATGTATGTGGAATATGTATGGAAAGTAATGGGTCCAGTAGAGCACTGTGGCCAGTTCTGGTCGCCTCATTATAGGAAGGATGCAGAAACATTGGAAAGGGTGCAGAGGAGATTTACCAGGATGCTGCCTGGTTTGGAGAGTATGCATTATGAGGAGAGACTAAGGGAGCTAGGGCTTTACTCTTTGGAGAGACGGAGGATGAGAGGAGACATGACAGAGGTGTACAAAATATTAAGAGGAATAGATAGAGTGGACAGCCAGCGCCTCTTTCCCAGGGCACCAATGCTCAATACAAGAGGGCATGGCTTTAAAGTAATGGGTGGGAAGTTCAAGGGAGATATCAGAGGGAGGTTTTTTACCCAGAGAGTGGTTGGGGCATGGAATGCGCTGCCTGGGGCGGTGGTGGAGGCAGGTACATCGGTCAAATTCAAGAGATTGCTAGATGAGCATATGGAGGAATTTAAAATAGAGGGATGCGTGGGAGGGAGGGGTTAGATAGTCTTAGGCACAACATTGTGGGCCGAAGGGCCTATATTGTGCTGTACTGTTCTATGTTCTATGATCTATGAAAAACAAGTCAGCCGATTTGGCAGAGCCGGCAAGGGTGTGACACAACGCGTGAGAGGGATGCAAGGCTAAATTGCATCTATTTCAGTGCAAGGGGTGTAACAGCCCATGGGAGTGTGAGTTGTTGCAGCCATTGAGATGTGGTTCAGGAACGGGCAGGGCTGGCATATCAACGTTTTGGGGTAGAGAGGTCTCAGGCTTGTTCAGGAAGTGAAAGGGGTGGGGGGCACTGGAGTATTGATTGAGGTCCTGTCTGCGGTGACGAGGGAGGATGTCCCAGAAGGCTCTTCAAATGAGGTCATGTAGGTCGAGCTTAGAACTTTGCTGGGGTTCTGCTACAGGTCTGCAGGGCGAAGTGGGGAGAGACACTGCCTCACAGCCTCAGAGACCTGGATTCGATCCCGACCTCTGGCACTCTGTGTGTGTGTGTGTGTGTGTGTGTGTGTGTGTGTGAGCGTGTGTGCATGCGTGTGCATGTGTGTGTGTGAGCGTGTGTGCGTGCGTGTGCGTGTGTATGTGTGCGTGCGTGTGTGTGCGTGCATGTGCATGTGTGTGTGCATGTGTGTGTGGAGTTTGCATGTTCTCCCCGTGACCACGTGGGTTTCCCCCCGGGTGCTCCTGTTCCCTCGCACGTCCCAGCGACATGTGGGGGTCGGTGGGTTAACTGGCCCGCTGTGAATTGCCCCCCTAGTGCATGGGTGAGGGGTGGAATCTGGGGGCCAGTTGATGGGAATGTGGGGAGAATAAAATGGGATTGGTGTAAATGGGTGGTCGATGGTCGGCACGGACTCGATGGGCCGCAGGGCCTATGAGTTATGTCTGATGTTCCTCAGTCTTTCCCTCCTCTCCCCGAGACCCTTGAGGCATGAAGGGGTGGAGGATGAAATCTCTCCAATGGGCTGGTGACTCTTGGAAGGGCCTGAACTCTTTACAACCACAGAACTTCCAGTTCAGCTGCCAACTGGAAACATATTCACCGTCACCGTCACCACCCCGGGTCTAAACCCTGGAACGTCCTCGCCACCAGCACTGAGGGAGCACCTTCACCGACTCACAATCCTCTATCTTCTCGAGGACAAACAATAATGAGCGGCAAAAGTTGGCCTTGCCAACAAGATCTTGGGAAATGAATATATTAAAAGCAAAATTTTGCGAGGCTTCTGATTTCTTCGTATCACAGCCCGACAACATTGGAACCTAAATTACATTCTGCCTTCTTACTTGCCTTCGGCCCCTCACCTTTGACCTTGGATCCTCAGAGCCTTTGCACATTAGATTGGGGAAAGCTATCCTGACTGGTTGCATCACGGTCTGGTATGCAGGAATGCGCAGGAATGTAAGTAGCTGCAGATAGTAGTGGACACAGCCCAATACATCACGGGCACATCCCTCCCCACCATCGGGAGTATCTACAGGAGGAGCTGCCTCAAGAAGGCAACATCCATCGTCAAAGATCCCCACCATCCGGGCCGTGCCATCTTCTCACAGCTCCCATCGGGCAGGAGGTACAGAAGCCTGAAGTCCCACACCACCAGGTTCAGGAACAGCTACTTCCCTTCAACCATTCTGTTCTTGAACCAACCGGCACAACCCTAATCACCGCCTCAGTACAGCAACACTGGGACCACTTTACACTACAATGGACTTTGGGTTTTTTTTGTTCTACTTGTGCTATCTCTTGTATAATTTTATGTAACTCATGTTGTTCATTTATGTTTTTCTTGTGAATGTTGTGTATCTGATGTTCTGTGCCTGTGATGCTGCTGCAAGTAAGTTTTTCATTGCCCCCGCACATATATGGACTTGCTCATGGGACAATGAACTCTGACTTTGACTTTGACTTGGAGCCAACAATCTCAAATAAAAGCATGCCAACACCTTGGACTTCACTGTGCCATGAAGGTGACTGGGTTTGCTTGGACTTGCTCTTCCCACTTGGAAGTCTGGGAAAAGAGCAGTAATCATGCAGATTCCAACAACAGCAAGGTGTTGTTAGTTGAGGATAAAATTGCCCCTGGTGAACAGGTGACAACTTCACTGAGTTTCCTTTCTTATGGCACTCATACATCGATAGGACTTTGACACCCACTTCCAACAACGCCACTGCTCTCAGTGGTGTTGGTCTGACTGTGGCCATTTCCTTCTCAACCTTCCACCCCTAACCTTTAAGCTGTGCCCTTTGGCTTTAGCTCCCTCTGGCTTGTTCTCGCTGGATTGGCTGGAGAATGCCATATTCCTGGAGAGCCCAGGAATACCATAATTCCAAGCAAACTCATCACCATACTCCGAGACCTGGGACTCAGCCCCTCCTTTTGCAACTGGATCCTTGACTTCCTGACCAACAGACAGCAATCAGTGAGGATAGGCAGCAATACCCCCGGCACGATTATTCTCAACACTAGTGCCCCACAAGGCTGCGTCCTCAGCCCTCTACTCTACTCCTTATATACTCACGACTGCGCGGCCAGATTCTGCTCTAACTCCATCTACAGGTTTGCAGATGATACCACTGTAGTGGGCCATATCTCAAATAACGATAAGATAGAGAGCTTAGTGACAGGGTGTCATGACAACAACCTTTCCCTCAATGTCAGCAAAACAAAAGAGCTGGCCATTGACTTCAGGAAGAGTGGGGGGGGGGGGGGGGGCGGGTGGTGGTGGGTGTACATGCACCTGTCTACATCAATGGTGTTGAGGTGGAGACGATTCGTTCCTAGGTGTAAACATCACCAATAACCTGTCCTGGTCCAACCACGTAAACGCCATGGCAAAGAAAGTACACCAGAGGCTCTACTTAGAAGGCTATGGAGATTTGGCATGTCCCCGTTGACCCTCACCAATTTTTATCAATGCACCTTAGAAAGCATCCTATCCGGATGCATCACGGCTTGTTACGGCAACTGCTCTGCCCGGGACCGCAAGAAACTGCAGGGAGTTGTGGACACAGCTCAGCACATCACGGAAACCAGCCTCCCCTCCATGGATTCTATCTATACCTCTCGCTGCCTTTACCAACATAATCAAAGACCCCACACACCCCAAGACATTCTCTCTCCTCCCCTCTCCCATCGGGCAGAAGATACAAAAGCCTGAAAGCACGTACCACCAGGCTCAAGGACAGTTTCTATCCCACTGTTATAAGACTATTGAACGGACCTCTTGTACGATGAAGATGATTCTTGATCTCAATCTACCTTGCATTTTATTGTCTACCCGCACTGCACTTTCTCTGTAACACTATATTCTGCATTCTGTTATTGCTTTTCCCTTGTACTACCTCGATGTACTGATGTTTTGAAATGATCTGTATGGATGGCATGCAAAACAAAGTTTTTCACCATATCTCGGTACATGTGACAATAATAAAGCAATTCCAATTCCGATTCCGATTGCGGGATCTGATTCCGTACGTAATTCTGGCACGGAAAGGCCATGGACCGTTCCCGCCTGGGACAACCGCGCCCCTCTCTCGTGGAGGACATCACGCATAGGCAGAGGGCGCAAGGACGCGCACGCCAGGCTCAGTCCCTCGAGGTTTGAAGCGGGTGATCCTCTGCCGCGGATATGTAGGGCGCACCTCGAGGGTGTTTGTAGAACAAGACACAACGTCTTCCATTGTCCCTACCCTCCCACAGTAAAGAGAAGGATCCTGGAGAGTCCTGTGCATGCCTGAAGGGTTGGCCATGCCTACTTGACAGTCTCGGTGCACCCATGTATCCCGAGGTCAGTGCTGCAATAGAACAGGGTTAGGCATCTCAACAGCAGGGCAAGTCCTCCTCCGTTCACCGCGGAAACGGCTCGTTACCTTGCTGGTCACATGATCAAAAATGGCGCTTAACACTTTGGACCCTGGTGCTCATTAATTTTGACAATTTTGGATCGTGCATGAAAGAGCAGTAAATCCAGCCCACGCGGGAGAGAGGGTGCGCTGGGAGAGGGACACCCATCCATCAATCAGGTCACATTCCCTCAGTCCGAGAGGAGAAATCTCCTTCCTGGACACCTGGGCTGCAGGCAATGCTTTAAGGCCTAACCTAGTGTGTGAAGAACCTGCACCCCCGTCTCCTCATGTCTCCTCACCCATCCCCCCCCGCCCCCCCTGCTGTCTACTCCATCCTCCCCGACTCCTGTCTCCACACGGGCTGGGCTGGGGGTTCGGTGGAGGGAGATCCCTGGGGTTGTGTGGGGTGGAGGGGGAGTGCAGTAGGAGCGGTGCGTTAGGGTGGTGGGCTGTCCTGTGTTTTGCGCGAGAGTCCAGGGACTCGGTTGGAGGATCCTCAGGCAAGGGTACAGGTGGCTTTACACAGCCTGCAGGTGTAGTTGCTCACACGCGCGCACACACACACACACACACACACGCACACACGCACACACACACACACACGCACACACGCACACACGCAGACATACACGCACACACAGACACGCGCACACACGCAGACATACACGCACACACAGACACGCGCACATGCACACAGACACAAATACAGACACACATACACACACACATACACACACACAGACATACACGCACACACACACACATACTACATGCATATATGTATACACTCGTCCATATGCAGACACATGCTCGTGCACAAATGCACGTGTGCACGGATACATACAACACATACAAACACACCACAGAGATACATATGGATACACTCATCTACAGTCATGTGTATGTACATGCATATGCATAAAGGCCTGCACAAACACACTCACACACTCACAAAGACACACTCAAACACACAGATGCACAAATACACTCATAAACACACTCACACACAGATCCTTACTCACAAACCCACACACCCATAAACATTCACACAAACACTCTCACAAACACATTCACAGTCACACGCATACACATAAACACTCAAACACACTATCAAAGACACAAACACACTCACAAACACACCCACACACAGTCACACACAGAAACACACTCACAAACACACTCACAAATATACTCACAAACACACAGTCACACACAGAATACTCACAAACTCACTGACAAATGTACACACACCCACACACACAGTCACACACAGAAACACACAAACACACACACTCATAAATACACTCACAAACTCACAGTCGTGCACAGAAACACACTGATAGGCACAGCTTTGTCACTGACACCCTGGGCCAGCGGAGAACGCTTTTTAAGAATGGGCGCGGGGAGGCAGGAAGGCGTAAGCATTGAAGGGAGACAATGTGGAAGATTTCTAAGCCAGGTAGTGTCTGCAAAGGGAATAACAGTCGACGTTTCGGGAAGGAGAGAGAGGTGGGCTGCCAAGGTTGCTCAGGTAACCGAATCGCTTTCGATGGTGGGAGCTGGAGTTGGAAAAGAAACAGGAAGTGGTGTTGCAATTCCAGGAGTCCTCTCGGACTGCCGGTACCGAGCAGCCGCAACCCCGATGAACCCCGTCCGATAAAGGGGTTGGCGAGGCCAATGTGGGGGCCCCCAAGGCCTTGGGGCAGGAAGTGGCCGAGGGGGGAGGGTGGGAGGGCAGTTTCTGAGGGGGTGCGCCCCTTGCACTTCTCGTGCCCCCCCCCAAGAGTGCGCAGACTCCCAGGCTCCCAACCCCCAGCGCGAGCCCCTCCTGCCCTGCGCCGAGTGGCCGAAGATTCCCGGGAGTCCGGGTGGGAACGATGCGGTTTCCCCCAGTGAGGCTCCCGAGTGCGTCGTTGGCCCCGTCCGCCTACGAATCCCGACTGGCGTCGGAGCTCGGGATAGTGCGCCCGTTCCGGGAGTCCGGGGCCGGACAGGAGAACAAGAGGCACCCCAGGCCGATGGAGGTGATTGGGCGTGACTGGGGCCTCAGGGCGGAGGGGAATGGCCTTGGAGAGGAGACTGCAGATGGTCCACTGGTCTGTCCAGTGAATTTGTAACATACTGCACAGACGCCTTGGACCTCTCCTGTGCCCTGAGGTGCCTGCGGTATGTAGTCTGGGTCTCCGACGCTTTTAAGGCAGGGATCATCTCCCAATAGATCACATTCTGTGCAGGTCTGAGGTGTTGATCTATAAATGCACTTCTCTCTCCCTCTCTCTCTCACACTCTCTCTCTCTCTCTCACACACACACACACACACACACACACACACACACAAACACAAATACACACACATACATACACACACATGCACACACACACACACATCACAGACACACAAAACCAAGCGTGCTTCCATTCACACGCACACAAAAATCAGACGTATAACAGGCAACAGACACAATTGCAACAGGGCTTGGAAGGATGCAGAGCCTAGAACGAGAGGTGACAGACTCAAATACAAAGACCAATTGTTGGAAACACTTAGCAGATCGGGGAATCTGCATCTCCCTCCACAAATGTTGCCTGACCTGCTGAGTGTTTCCAGCATTTTCTATTCTGGCTTCCAAAATCTGCAGTTTTTTAGACTTTCACTCAATAATACGGTCTCAACGTGAGGGACCGGCCATTCGGGGTATCCCAGGAGCCTTCGAGATACTGACACAATCTTAGGGACCCATCTAAATACTGACACACTCACAGTAAACCTCGAGATACTGACACAGTCCCAGACCCTTGAGATACTGACATTTTCCCAAAGACCCTTGAGTTACTTACACACTTCGACGGACCCTCGAGATACTGACACTCGCAGACCCTCGAGATACTGACACACTCCCAGAAACTCTCGAGATACTGACACACTCCCAGACCCTTGAGACAATAACACAGTGCCAGGGACCCTTGAGATATTGACACACTCCCAGACCCTCAAGATACTAACACACTCCCAGACCCTCAAGAGAATGACACAATCGCAAGGACACTCTAGACACTGACACACTCCCAGACACTCGAGATAGCGACACACTCCTAGGGACCTTCAAGGTACTGACACACTCCCAATCCCTCGAAATACTGACACACTCCAAAATCCTCGGATACTGACGCACTCCCAGTGACCCTGGAGGTACTGACAAACTCCTAGGTACCCTGGAAGTACTGACAAACTCCTAGGTACCCTCAAGGTACTGACACACTCCAAGACACTCGAGATGCTGACACACTCACAGACCCTTGAGATACTGACACACTCCTTGTGACCCTCGAGATAATGACACACTCCAAGACCACTGAGATACTGACACACTCCACGACCCTCAAGATACTGACACACTCCCAGATCTTCGAAATACTGTAACACTCACAGACCCTCGAGATACTGACCCACTGCTAGTGATCCTCAATATACTAACACAGTCCCAGGGACTCTCGAGGTACTGACACACTCCCAGTGACCCTTGAGGTACTGACACACTCCCAGACCCTCGAGATGTTGACACAGTTCCTGGACCTCAATAAATAAACACACACCCAGACCCTCAAGATACTGACACACTCCCAGTGACCCTCGAGATATTGACACACTCCCAGTCCCTCAAGGTACTGACACAATCCCAGGGATCCTCGAGATACTGACACACTCCAGGGACTCTCGAAAGACTGACACAATCCCAGTCACCCTCAAGATACTGACGCACTCCCCATGACCATCGAGATACTGACACACTCCCAGTGACCCTCGAGATACTGACACACTCCCAGACCCTTGAGATACTGACACAGTCCCAATCCCTCAAGATAATAACACACTCCCAGGGACCCTCAAGGTACTGACAAACTCCAATGACCCTCGAGATACAGACACACTCTCAGAACCTCAAGGTATTAACACATTCCCAGGGACCCTCGAGATACTGACATAGTCCAGACCCTCGAGGTATTGACACGTTATCAGTGACCCTTGAGATACTGACACACTCCCAGTGACACTCGAGATACTGGCACACTCCCAGACCCTCAAGATACAACACACTCCAAGACCCTCGAGGTACTGACACACCCCAAGACCCTCGAGGTACTGACACACTCCCAGGGACCCTCGTGTTACTGACACGCTCCCAGTCCCTCGAGATACTGACACACTCCCAGGGACACTTGAGATACTGACTCACTCCCAGTCACCCTGTAGATACTGATGCAATCCCAAACCCTCGAGGTACTGACACACTCCCAGACCCTCGAGATACTGACACACTTCCAGGGACCCTCGAGATACGGACGATGTCCCACACCCTTAAGATACTGATGCACTCCCCGTGACCATTGAGATACTGACACACTCCCAGTGACCCTCGAGAGACCGACACGCTCCCAGTCCCTAGAGATACTGACACACTCCCAGAACCTCATGATACTGACACACTCCCAGAACCTCGAGGTACTGACACACTCAGAGACCCTTGAGATACTGACACACTCCCAGTGCCCCTCTAGACACTGACACACTCCCAGACCCTCGAGGTACTGACACAGTCCCAGTGACCCTCGAGAGACTGACACACTTCCAGGGACCCTCAAGATACTACACACTCCCAGACCCTCGAGATACTGACGCACTCCCGGACCCTCGAGATACTGTTACACTTCCGGACCCTCGAGATACTGACACACTCCCGGACCCTTGAGATACTGTTACACCTCCGGACCCTCGAGATACTGACACCCACCTGTCACCTCCTGAAACCACTCTCCCCAAGACACCTGACTCACTTGTCACCATGTCAGGAATGAAACCCTCCCCATGTCTCTCTGCAAATAGTGGAACACGTGCACGGAACTGCTTGAGAACTGACACACTTCCCGGGATATTCTACAATGTTTGATCCATTCCAGGGGATTCACGTAAACAATGATACACCTCCTGGGAATGGCAATGCAGAAACAATCCTGTGGAATCGCCCTCTGGGTCCCTGAAACTACTAACACGTTCCCGGGATCCCTGTAAATACCAACACACTCCTGGGAATCCCTGTAACTACTAACACAATCCCAGGATCCCTGTAAATACTGACACACTCCTGGGAATCCCTGTGACTACTAACACAATCCCAGGATCCCTGTAAATACTGACACACTCCTGGGAATCCCTGTGACTACTAACACAATCCCGGGATCCCTGTAAATACTGACACACTCCTGGGAATCCCTGTGACTACTAACACAATCCCGGGATCCCTGTAAATACTGACACACTCCTGGGAATCCCTGTAACTACTAACACGATCCCAGGATCCTTGTAAATACCGACACACTCCTGGGAATCCCTGTAACTATTCACACATCCAGGGATCCCTGTAAATACCGACACAATACTGGGAATCCCTGTAACTACTAACACATTCCCGGGATCCCTGTAAATACCGACACAGGACACAGAAATCCCTGTAAACTCTATCAACAATTTCCCTGGGAATCCATGTAACTGCTAATACATTCCCCAGGATCCTTGTAAATTCATATGCACTTCCCGGGAATTCCCTTAACAACTGACACACTTTGCAGGAATCCCTGTAACGACAGACACACTAACCAGAGTCCTTGCAAACACTTACACACTCCTTGGGAATCTTTGTACCTACTGACACACTCCCTATAAACAGTGAAACTTTCCTTGCAAGATCCTTGTGAAACATTGTGGCAATCCCTGTAACTATTGACAAGCATCTGGGAATCCCTGTAAACACTTGGATGTTCCCTGCGGATCCCTGTAAATCTGACAAACTCCTTGGGGATACCTGTACCCCCAGGTACACTCTGTAGAGATCCCTGCATTTAATGCCATACTCCCTAGGAATCCCTGCGAATATTGACAAACTCCGGTAGGTCCCCTTTAACTTCGGAATACTTGCTGGGGATTCCTGTAATCCCTTCAGTCTTCTAATGGGATCCAGCGAACCTTGTAACTGACATTACATCCCGGGGATCACTGACCAACTCAATGAGAATCCCTGTAACTGCTGGCAGAATCCTTCGGAATCAGTGTAAACACTGCCACCATTCCAGGGAATCTGTGTAACACCTGACACATTCCTGGGAATGCCTGTTGTGACGGACACACTCCTTGGGGAACCCTGTAACTGGTGACAGGCTCACACACTCTGCAAGGATCTCTGTAACCACAGGCAAACTCCCTGGGAATCCATGTAACTACCCTGAGACTCCCTGTCCATGTCCACTCCCTGAGACATCATCCCGGTGAATCCCAATAGCACTGACACTCTCCTGGGAACCTCCACCACCCTTCGCAAACGTCCCCAAATTCCCTTTAACTAGTGACACACTCCTGGTAAGATAAGATATCTTTATCAGTCACATGTACATTGAAACACACAGTGAAATGCATCTTTAGTGTAGAGTGTTCTGGGGAAACCCGCCAGTGTCGCCACGCTTCCGGCGCCAACATAATGTGCCTACAACTTCCTAACCCGTACGTCTTTGGAACGTGGGAGGAAACCGGAGCACCGGAGGAAACCCATGCAGACACACGGGGAGAACGTACAAACTCCTTACAGACAGCGGCGGGAATTGAACCCGGGTCGCTGGCGCTGTAAAGCATTACGCTAACCATTACACTGACAGAAGCTCTAAGGATCCACGTTAATGATCAACGCACTCCCAGCTGACTCATCTCTGGGAATCTATGTAACTACTGACGCACTGCTGGTGATCCCTTCAACTGCTGACAACACTCTTGGGTTTCTATATATCCACTGACACACTTCCAGGAACCTCTGTAATTAATGGCATAATCCCTGGGATTCTCTGTATCCACCGACATTCCATGTGGAGCCCTGTAACCATTGTCCCACTCGCTAGGCATCTCTGTAGTTGGACACATTCCCAGAAACGCCTGTTAATATCGATATAATTACAAAGGCCCCTGTCCACGACCTGACGCACCCTGATAGAACACAGAACAGTACAGCACAGGAACAGGCCCACAATGTTGTATCGAACTACTTCAATGTCTAACTAATCCCTTCTGCCTACACCATGTCCATATTCCTCCATTCTCTGCACATTCATGTGCCTGTCTAAGATCCTCTTAAACCCCTCTATCGTATCTGCCTCCACCACCACCCCTGGCAGCGCATTCCAGGCACCCACCGCTCTCTGTGAAAAGAACTTGCCCCACACATCTCCTTTAAACTTTCCCCCTCTCACCTTAAATGCATGTCCTCTAGTATAAGACATTTCAACCGTGGGAAAAAGATTTTGACTGTCTATCTATGCCTCTCATAAACCTCCATCAGGTCTCCCCTCAGCCTCCGACACTCCAGAGAAAACAACCCAAGTTTGTCCAACCTCTCCTTATAGCTCACACCCTCTAATCCAGGCAGCATCCTGGTGAACCTCTTCTGTACCCTCTCCAAAGTCTCCACATCCTTCCTGCAATGGGGTGACCAGAATTGAATGCAATACTCCAGATGTGGTCTAACTAAAGTTTCATAAAGCTGCAATGTAACTTATAGTCATAGAGTCACACTGCACAGAAACAGGCCCTTCGGCCCAACTCGTCCATGCTGACTGTGTTGCCCAGTGAACTGGTCCCACCTGCCCACATTTGGCCCATAGCCCTCTAAACCTCTCCTATCCATGGACTTATCTAGATGGCTTTTAAACATTGCTAATGTGCCCACCTCAACCACTATTTCTGGCAGCTCATTCCAAATACGCACCACCCTTTGGTGAAGAAGCTGCCCCTGATGTCCCTTTTAAATCTCTCGCCTCTGATCTCAAACCTATGCCCTCTTGTTTTTAACTTTCTCATTCTTGAACTCAGTGCCTCGTCTAACAAAGGCAAGCATGCCGTCCACCTCCTTTACCACCCTATCGATGTATGGCCCCATTTCAGGGAGCTCTGGACTTGGATCCCAAGATTCCTCTGTACGTCAAACGCTGCTAAAGATCCTGCCGTTAACTGTATCCTGCCCGGATGTCAGGCCTCTCACAAGAGAAAGATCTCGGTGTGAAATACCTGTGCTGTACTTCGGAAGAACCTCTGTGTGTTGCGATCCCAAGTTCTGGATAAGGATGTGGCAGGAATTCCACTCAGATGCCAGCTCAGACTGTGTCGGTTCCTCGAGGGTCACTGGGAGTGTGTCAGTATCTCGAGGGTAACTGGGAGTGTGTCAGTATCTTGACGGACCGGGACTGTGTCAGCTTCTTGCCGGCTCAGATGCATTTCACTGTGTGTTTCAATGTACATGGAACATAGAACACTACAGCACAGTACAGGCCCTTCGGCCCACAATGTTGTGCCGACATTTTAACCTGCTCTAAGATCTATCTAACCCTTCCCTCCCACATAGTCCCCCATTTCTCTATCATTCATGTGTCTATCTAAGAGTCTCTTAAATGTCCCTCATGTTTTCTGCCCCCACAACCTCTGAGGAAGGTATAAGGGGAAGGTCAGGGGTAAGTTTTTTTACACAGAGAGGTGGGTGCGTGGAACGCACCTTAAAATTATGTCCCCTCGTGTTAGCCACTGTCGCCCTGGGAAAAAGTCTCTGACTCTCCACTCGATCTATGCCTCTTATCATCTTGTACACCTCTATCATCACCTCTCATCCTCCTTCAACTCCAAAGAGAAAAGTACATGTGACTAATAAATAAATATCTGTTGGTAGGGGATGAGCGCGAGGTGAGGGGGGGGGCTTCAGTTGGGTCAGAGGTCACGTGCCAAATGTGCCCAGATATGGTTGACTGTATTGCTAGGTAGGACCGACACCTTCACCCTCGCCTTACTTGGATTTAGACACTTTAAAGCATTGCCTGTTGTACAGCCCAGCCCCCTGTTGTATGGTTCAAGAAAGAAAATATAGTCAGGTAATATTTTGTTCGGGGGTCTTTTGCTTTTATTAATTATTTGAAAATTCCAACGGCGAGGTAATCCTGACTACATACTTTTGCGGCTTACGGATGCCCAGAACAACCGATTTCTTTTGGCTTATTTTGTTTTCAGTTCTGGGCGAGTTTGAGTTCAAAGCTGCCCGCACTCTTACAAGCATCATCTCCAATGGAAGAAGGCTTCGGCTTTTGTGTGTGTGCCCGGTGCCTTCCCTGCCGCCCCGCACCCACCCCTCAACCTCCACCCCCCGCCCCAAAAGTTTGTTTACCTCATCCCCTCTCCTCCCCTCCCTCGCCCCAACCTCTGCAAGAGAGAGAGAGAGAGAGAGAGAGAGAGAGAGAGCCAAAAAAAAACTTTCCGTTTCTCAGAGAGCCAGAGGGAGAAACGTCACCATGTGAGTAGCCAACTCATAGTTTTGACAGCTTCAGAAAAGCCTTTTGATCAAGAATGCCGTCTGACAGAAGTGGAACCAAAAAAAAGGGAGCTGTTCCCTCAAAAGATACCGCGTTGGTGACATGTGTTTGACTTGTTATGTTAAAGGGGTGACTCAACCTTGATTAGGGCTCAGGGTCAGGTTAAAGGTCACTTGTTGCTTGGGTTGGCCTGTGACTGCTTCATCTGCTCGGGTGGTGGTCTTGGTCTGGTGGGAGGAGTTGAGGTGGTCTCGGCACAGCTTTGAAATTGGGGTTTGCTTATTGGTTTGGAGTCATAGAGAGAGAGAGAGAGCACGGAAATAGGCCCTTCGGCCCACTGGGTCCGTGCCGACCGTCGAGCACCCATCTTATTTTCACCACGTTCACATCAAGTCCATATTTATGGAATTCGTTGCCACGTACAGCTGTGGAGGCCCGATCATTGGGGGTGTTTAAGGAGGAGATTGATAGGTATCTAATTAGTCAGGGTATCAAGGGATATGGGGAAAAGGCCGGGAATTGGGACTACATGGGAGAATAGTTTAGCTCATGGTGAAGTGGCGGAGCAGACTCGATGGGCCGAATGGCCTACTTCTGCTCCTTTTGTCTTGTGATCTTGTGAAGTCCACCTAGATTCTCTCCCCCTCACCCACACACTTGGGGGAGGCGGGGGGGGTGTGGTTACAATTTGCAGCGGCCGATTAATCCACTGCACGTCACTGGGACGTGGGAGGGAACCAGATCACTCAGAGGGAGGATGTGCAAACTCCAAGCTGGAGGTCGGGATCGAACCCGGGTCTCTGGCACTTGAGGCAGCGGCTTTACCCGCTGTACCACTGTTCGTAGAAAATGGCGACTCCCTCCCCTGTTCCCGTCAGTTTTTCCAGTGAGGTTTGGCTTTTCCTCAGGGTCCTGCCCTAGAGAAGGAGGGGAAGGTGGGGGTGGGGGGAGGCCACTTAGAGCTTTGGACCTGGCGCCATTTTGCCAACGCCCTCCCGTCGCACTGCCACCCTCCGAAGGAAGGGGGCGATGACATCAGCTGGTCCCTGCGTGCTTGCCCGGCCGATCTCGCCGCGACCGCTGACCTCGCAACGTGACAGCCATCCTCGTTGGTCTGTGGATGTCGTAGCCAGGCAACCGTTGTGATGTCATCACAGCCGGACCATCCCCTCCGCCATGCTGATGAGGTCAACCGAGCGAGCCCTGTGGCCACGGCCCGGTCGCGACGCCAATGACATCACAGCAGAAAACCCATGTCGGCGTGGCGATGATGTCACTTTTTGTTGCTAAGACCATGATGTCATTGCACCTCCTTCCCAAACTTAACGTTTGGATCTTCCCCTCCAATTGGCTCCGGCTGAGAAATATTTCATTCATTTTTCAGGGAACCAAGGGAAGTCGCCTCTATGTTGGGAACCAACAGAAATATTCCATTGGGGATGTTGCTATATCCAGCCTGCCCCATGGGAAAGGTTGACGGTCAGACTAAGGTGTTCCAGCGTGAAAGGGGAAGCCCTTTGAAGGCCGGTGCTTAAGCGAAGCCACACAACCCACAAGACCATAAGATATGGGAGCAGAATGAGGCCATTCGGCCCATCGGAACTGGGCAGGACGGAGGTTACCCGACCAACTTCCACACTGTGGTGGAGTTCGATGCCAGTTCCCTGAACGGCCAAACAGTTTGGTTGACTGCAGTAAAATGCAGAAAGAGACAAGGGCTAGGGGTAGGTTCCTCACCTACGAGGGACCCCAACATTTGGGCTGGGGGGTGGGCGGTGGGGGTGGGGGGGGGGGGGATGTAGGGCGATGAATTGCAGAGAGCAGCAAAGTCCTGACCACTGCAACAAGTGGCCTCTCACCTCATCCGCCAGTTTGCTTTTTTTGTTTGTTAACCAGGGTTCCGTTTTCCCTTCTGGGGCTACTATGGTAGCATGCAGACACCAAAATTGTCAAAGGGTTCGTACTGGCTGAATACCTTTTGTTGAATTGCTCCAACGGTTACCTTCAGAATGGTGAGAGAGAATCAAGAGGTTGACACATGAAGCACCCGCGCCTGATCCAAACACGGTGATCCTCATGGGGTCCCCACCGAAATAGCCTATGTTCTCACTCAACCACCGCAGCGCTTGGATCTGATCGAGCAGGCCATAATTACCCTTGGCAGCCATATCCCCTGTGCTTAAGAACCCTGGAAGGAAACCAGAGAAAGGAATAACAGTCAACAGATTGGCCGAGCTTCATCTGGTGTTGGTTTATTATTGTTTAACAACCACTTGGACAATGCGGTCGAGTGCTGCCGCGACAACAACCTCTCGCTCAACGTCAGTAAAACTAAAGGACTGACTGTTGACTTCAGGAAGGGGAAGGAGGGAGAACACGCACCGGTCTACGTTGGTGGAGATGGTCAGTAGCTTTAAACTCCTGGGCGTTAACATCTCGGACGACCTGTCCTGGGCCCAGCATCTAGATACAATCGCAAGGAAGGCGCGCCAGCGCATTCCTTTCTTAGGCGGTTCGGCTTGTCACCGAACACTCTGACAAACTTCTACAGATGTGCTGTTGAAAGTATCCTGACTGGTTGCATCATGGTCTGGGACGGCAGTTCCAATGTACAGGAACGTAAGAAGCTGCAGAGAGTAGTGGACTCAGCCCAATACATCACGGGCACATCCCTCCCCACCATCGGGACTGCTGCCTCAAAAAGGCAACATCCATCATCAAAGATCCCCACCATCTGGGCCGTGCCATCTTCTCGCAGCTCCCATCGGGCAGGAGGTACAGAAGCCCGAAGTCCCACACCACCAGGTTCAGGAACAGTGACTTCCTCTCAACCATTCGGTCTTGAACCAACCCTAATCACTACCTCAGTACAGCAACACTATGACCACTTTGCATTTCAAAGGACATTTTTTTCTTGTAAAATTTGTGTCTAACTTATGATTAATTTGTTTTTCTTGTGAATATTGAGCGCCTAAAATGCTCTGTGCCTGTGATGCTGCTGCAGGTAAGTTTTTCATTGCATCTGTGCACACATGGACTTGTGCATGGTACAGTAAGCTCGACTTTGACTTTGAATGTCCTGAGAGGAGTGAATGGAGCCCGGTCACTCCGACGGGGTCTGTCCGTAGTGGAGCTGGTGAGACTCGTCTTAGCATATTTCGGGGGCGCAAAAAAGGCTTACAAGGATGGTTCCAGGACTCGAGGGACTTAGTTATAGGGAGAAGTTGGACAGGCTGGTTCTTGGAGTGTAAGAGCCTGAGGGGTGATCTCATAGAGGTGTATGAAATTATGAGGGGCATAGTGGTCTTTGTTCCAGTGTTGGGGAATTGAAAAGTTAGAGGGGACATAGTTTTGTTAGAGGTGTAAGGTTTAACAGAGTGAACATCACCAACAGCCTGTCCTGGTCCAACTATGGAGACGCCGTGGCCAAGAAAGCTCACCAACACCTCTACTTCCTCAGGAGGGTAAAGAAATTTGTTCCCCTTTGACACTCACCAATTTTTATCGATGCACCATAGAAAGCATCCTATCTACATGCATCACGGCTTGGTACAGCAACTGCTCTGCCCAGGACAGCAAGAAACTGCAGAGAGTTGTGGACACAGCCCAGCACATCACAGAAACCAGCCTCCCCTCCAAGGACTCTGCCTTTACCTCTCACTGCCTTGGTGAAGCAGCCAGCATAATCAAAGACCCCACCCACCCGGGACATTCTCTCTTCTCCCCTCTCCCATCAGGTAGAAGATACAGGAGCCTGAGGGCACGTACCACCAGGCTTAAGGACAGCTTCTATCCCATGGTGATAAGACTATTGAACGGTTCCCTTATATGATGAGATGGACTCTGACCTCACGATCTACCTTGTTGTGACCTTGCACCTTATTGCACTGCACTTTCTCTGTAGCTGTGACGCTTTACTCTGTACTGTTATTGTTTTTACCTGTATTACTTCAATGCACTCTGTACTAACTCAATATAACTGCACTGTGTAATGAATTGATCTCTACGAACGGTATGCAAGACCTCGGTACAAGTGACAATAATAAACCAATACCAATAAGAACCTGAGGGGCAACTTTTTCACACAGAGGCTGGTAGATATGCGGAACCAGTTGCCAGAGGAAAGGGGTGAGGCAGGTACCTCAGATACATTTAAAAAGTGGAGAGGTGTTTAGATGACAGGAGTTTAGAGGGATATGGGCTGAGTGTTGGGAGATGAGATTAGATTGTACATCTTGGTCGGCATGGAAACGTATAGGCCGTAGGTCCTTTTCACGTGTTGTATGACCCTATAGCTCAAAATGGTACCTTGTTTTGGAACTATTTCACCAGCCACCAGTGAAAGGTTATGGACCTGAGAGGTTATCGCTCCTCCTCTCCCCACAGGTGCTGCCTGACCTGCTGAGTCCTTCCAGCATCTTCAGTTCTGATTTCAGGTTACCGGCATCACAGACTTTTTTTTTAATCACCCGACTCCCCGCTCATTACAGCCCTGTCACTCGCTTCTCTGTTCAACAGCTACAAAAAGTAACTCAGAAGAAGAATGGACTGTTTGTCTTCATCCGAAGGGGTCCGAGATGCAGAGGGGTGGAAGTAACACCGGTTATATAA
Organism: Pristis pectinata; assembly: GCF_009764475.1. Taxonomy (NCBI): domain Eukaryota; kingdom Metazoa; phylum Chordata; class Chondrichthyes; order Rhinopristiformes; family Pristidae; genus Pristis; species Pristis pectinata. The sequence continues at coordinate 6,292,418 of NC_067440.1, read as the reverse complement.
GCTCTTGTGTATCTGAGCTCACTGGACATTGGACATTGGGTTATTATTGTCCATGTACCAAATACAGTGAGAAGCTTCTGTCTGTGTGCCATCCAGACAGATCATTCCGTACGTCAGCACATCGAGGTAGTGCAGAAGGAAACAGAATGAAGAATGCATTCCAGGCACCCACAAGTCTCTGTAAAAAACCTACCTCTAACATCTCCCCTAACCTTTCCTCCTCTGACCTTAAACTCCTCTGGTATCGGCTATTGCCGCCCTGGGGAAATGGTGCTGGCTGTCCACTCTATCTATGCCCCTCATGATCTTCTGCACCTCTATCAAGTCGCCTCTCATCCTGCGTCGCTCCAGAAAGAAAAGACGCAGGATGAGAGGCGATTTGATAAGACATGTTCTCCAATCCAGACAGCATCCTGGTGAATCTCCTCTGCACCCTCTCTAAAGCTTCCACATCCTTTTTGTACCAAGATACACTGAAAAACTTTGCATTGCATGCTATCCATACAGATCATTTCACAACATCAGTACGTCGAGGTAGTACAAGGGAAAACAATAACAGAATGCAGAACAAAGTGTCACAGTTACAGAGAAAGTGCAGTGCAGGCAGACAATAAGGTGCAAGGGCCACGACGAGGGAGATTGGGAGGGTGGGGATGCTGGTGGGTGAGATGTGAGCTGGAGGAATGGGATAGCGGTGGGCTGTGGGACCGAGTGACTGGGGGGATGGAGTGACGGGGGGTTGCTGGGGCAGGGGGGTGGGGGTGGAGTGACAAGGTCTGCTGGGGAGGTTGGAGACGGAGCGACGGGGGTTTGCTTGGGGATGGGAGGAGGGAAGGATAAAAAAAAGGCAGTGTCGGGGGAGGGCGGAGTGACGGGGGTGGCTGTGGGGGGGGTCACGGTGATGGGGGGGTTTGCTGGGGGATCGGTGATGGGGGGTCACGGTGATGGGGGGTCACGGTGATGAGGGTTTGCTGGGGGGGCGTCACGGTAACAGGGGCGGAGTGACGGGTGGCTGTGGGGTGGTCAGTAATGGGAGTTTGCTGGGCGGGGGGGGGGGGGTGCCGTGATTTGGGGGGGTGGGAAAAAAACAGAGTGACTGGGGGTTGCTGGGAGGGGACCTATTGTACTTTATCGCACTAGGGGACCGTTCAATAGTCTTATAACAGCGGGATAGAAGCTGTCCTTGAGCCTGGTGGTACCTGCTTTCAGGCTTTTGGATCTTCTGCCCGATGGGAGGGGGGAGAAGAGAGAATGACCGGGGGGGGGGGGGGTCTTTGATTATGTTGGCTGCATTCCTGAGGCAGTGGGAAGTGTAGACAGAGTCCATGGAGGGGAGGCTGGTTTCCGTGATGTGCTGAGCTGTGTCCACAACTCTCTGCAGGTTCTTGTGGTCCTGGGCAGAGCAGTTGCCGTACTCTGTGATGCCTCGGGATAGGATGCTTTCTGTGGTGCGTCTGTGAAGTCATCAGGGACATGCACTTTATTTGTTTAGTTGTTCCATCCATGGACACATTCTCATGTCTCTGATAGTGTCGTACAACACAGAAACAGGCCCTCCGGCCCGCTGCGTCATGCTGACCATTGTACCTCTCTACACCTTTGGCCTGTCGCCTTCTCGGCCTTGCGATTCGAGTCTCTGGGCTTCTGGGTTCCACTGAGGAATATCCCACAATGGGAACCATACAAGATGCTGGAGGAACTCAGCGGGTCGGGCAGCATCTGTGGAGGGAAATGTACAGTCGACGTTTCGGGTAGAGACCATCTGGACTGGAAAGAAAGAGGGGAGGTAGTCGGTATAAAGTGAGGGGTAGGGGCGGAGCAGGAGCCGGCAGGTGATGGGTGGATCCAGGTGGTGGGGGGAGAGGCAGATGGAGGAGGGGAGGGGGGGAGCAGCGACAGAGGCCGGGAGGGGATAGGGGGCCGCAGATGGTGGGATCTGATAGGAGAGGAAGGCGGAGCGTGGAACCAAATAAGGCCTGTGGGGAGGGCAGATGGGAACTGGGGGGAGGGGACCCAGTGGGAAGGGTGTGTGGGTGACGGACAGGTAGAGTGGGTGGGGGAGGGGGACAGAGGGTGATGGGGGGCTGGGGTGGGTGTTGGGGGAACTGGGTGGATCAGGAGGAGGGAGAGAAGGGACAGAGGGGGGAGAATTCAGTGTTCATGCCGTCGGGTTGTAGACTTCCCGGGGGGTGCTATTCCTCTAGTGAAAGGGTCTCGTCCGAAACGTCGAGTGTCCATCTCCCTCCACGGATGCTGCCCGACCCGCTGAGTTCCCTGAGCACCTTGTGTGTTGCTCTAGATTCCAACATCTGCTGTCTCCTGTGTCTCCATCCCACCAGAGGTGTTGCCTTTAAACCCCCTTGTCTCCCCCCTCACCAACTCCCCCAGATACACTGCTGCCTCAGTGACACAAATGAAGAGGTGCACTTCAGGTTTCTGCACCTGTAGCTCACTGGTTCCTGTGGTAACACAGCGGAGAGGCCCACACAATCCAGTGATTGGTGTGTATTACGGCAGCTCCTGCAGGCACAAACACACACTGTCACACAGTCCCCTGAGGCGCTGTCAACAGCCGGCTTGGTTAGTGTCCAAGCAAAGGCCTCTGGCAAATGGATGGAGTGAGGGAGGGGGAGGGGGAGAGGGAGTGTGTGCGTGTGTGTGTGTGAGCGAGACAGACAGACAGAGGGAGAGAGGGGGGGAGACAGGGAGAGAGAGAGTGAGAGACAGACAGAGGGAGAGAGGGGGGGAGACGGAGAGAGAGAGAGTGAGAAACAGACAGACAGAGGGAGAGAGAGGGGGAGATTGAGAGAGTGAGAGAGAGACATACAGACGAAGAGGGAGGGAGAGATGGAGAGAGAGTGTGTGTGTGTGTGTGTGTGTGTGTCTGAGAGAGACAGACAGAGGGAGAGAGGGGGGAGACGGAGAGAGAGAGAGTGAGAAACAGACAGAGACAGAGAGATAGGGGGAGATGAAGAGAGTGAGAGAGAGACACAGACGAAGGGGGAGGGGGAGATGGAGATAGAGTGTGTGTGTGTGTGTGTGTGTGTGTGTGTGTGCGTGTGTGTGTGTGTGTGTGTGTGTGTGTGAGAGAGACAGACAGACAGACGGAGGGAGAAAGAGGGGAGACGGAGAGAGAGAGTTGAGACAAGGAGACGGAGTGAGAGGGGAGACAGTGGGAGAGAGAGGGAGTGAGAGGAAGAGACGGAGAGACAGTGAGTGAGAGAGAGAGAGAGTGGGAAAGTGGGGAGAGGGGCCATGAGGAAAGAGAGAGATGGAGACAGACATTGAGAGCAGGTCAGAGCTGGCTGCCTGTTGATCACGAATCACTGTGATTTTGTGGGCTACACAACCCAATTTCAATGAAGATAAAATCACAGAGAGATACAGCACGGAAACAGGCCCTTCAACCCATCGAGTCCATGCCAACCCATTTGCACCGGTCCCATTTTATTCTCCCCAGAAGCACACGAGACGTCTGTTAATCGGTCCTTTTACACCAGGAGTCAGACAACCATGCGTGGTGTGGGGAAACAAACCGCTGGGGGAACTCAGTGGGTCAGGCAGCGTCCATGGAGGGAGATGGACGGTCGATGTTTCATGTCGAGACCCTTCATCTGGATCTGCGGTCTCTTGTGTAACCACGTACAGTGCATCTTAGCAAAGGGGCTAAAATACCTGCGTGCTCTGATGTAGAACGAGGTCATTTGGCCCATCAGTCCCATTCCCCCTTGCCTTACTTCCCTGGAACAGTCTCTCTTCTCCCTCTCTCCCCCCCACCACCCCCCCCCAAGATTCTACCCCCTCACCCACACACTGGGGGCCGATTAACCCACCGACCCCGCACGTCATTGGGATGTGGGAGGGAACCGGAGCACCCGGGGGAAACCCACGCGGTCACAGGGAGAATGTGCAAATTACACACACAGACACACACTCATACACACACTCAGACATACAGAGACACAGACACACGCAGACAGATACATAGACAGACAGACAGACAGACACACACACACACACACACACACACACACACACACACACACAGAGCGCTGGAGGTTGGGATCGAACCCGGGTCTCTGGAGCCGTGAGGCAGCGGCTCTACCCACTCCGTTTGCCGAGGATGGGGAAGTCTGCGGCTCTCCCACTGGATCCCTCCGTGCAGTAAACGTGTCACACACGGAGGACCCTGGATATGCAGCAGCGACGAGCAGATCCCAACAGCTGGGGAGCGGCGGCAGATGGGGCAGATCTCTTAAAGGGGTGCCCCTGAGCAAAACCCAGACCAATACTGGGACCCCTCCCCCATGTGGCAGTCCCTTTAAGTCATTTACTTGCTGCCTCTCCCCACGTCTCGCCCCCACCTCACCACACCCAAGCTCCACCTCAACATGTGAGACCTGACCCCACCTGAACAGCCAACATACCTCCCAGTCCCACCCTAGGGTCTCATCAGCTCACCCCGGCAGCAGAGAGCCATCCCTCGTCCTGAGCCCCTCCCAGACCCCCACCCTCCCCCGTGACTCTTCCCATCACCATCCAACAACACTGCCAGCTGGGAAATGAAAGACAGAGGGACGGAGAGAGAGGGAGGGTGGGAGGGGAGGGAGGGGAGGGAGAGGGAGGGGAGAGGTAGGGAGGGTGAGGAGGGGAGAGAGGGAGTGAGGAAGGGAAAGGGAGGGAGGGAGAGGGAGAGGGAGGGAGAGAGGGAGGGAGAGAGGGAGGGAGAGAGGGAGGGAGAGAGGGAGGGAGAGAGGGAGAGGGAGAGGGAGGGAGAGAGGGAGGGAGAGGGAGGGAGAGAGGGAGGGAGAGTGGGAGTGAGGGAGGGAGGGAGGGAGAGAGGGAGGGAGAGGGAGAGGGAGGGAGGGAGAGGGAGAGGGAGGGAGAGAGGGAGGGAGAGGGAGGGAGAGAGGGAGGGAGAGTGGGAGTGAGGGAGGGAGGGAGGGAGGGAGGGAGAGGGAGAGGGAGGGAGGGAGAGAGGGAGGGAGAGTGGGTGGGAGTGAGGGAGGGAGGGAGGGAGGGAGAGAGGGTGGGAGTGAGGGAGGGAGGGAGGGAGGGAGGGTGGGAAAGAGCAGGAGGGAGAGAATGGGGAGGGAGTGAAAGAGGGAGAGAGTGAAGGAGGGAGTGAGTGGAGGGACCTGTTGCCGCCTTCCTCCAAGGAAGATTTCTTTGGCCTTTGTGTGAGAGTGTGTGTGTGTGAGAGTGTGTGTGAGTGTGTGAGAGTGTGTGAGTGTGTGTGTGTGTGTGTGTGTGTGTGTGTGTGTGTGTGTGTGTGTGAGTGTGGGGAGCAAATGGTGCCTTTCCTGATCACTTGTTAAACAGACCCCCCTCAGACGGACCTGCCGGGTCTGCACTGAACATCTACTTTTGAAATCTCTGCAATGCAGCGCTGCAGAATACATTGGGTAAAGGGAGTGTGAATCACTCCCCGCCTGGGACTGTGTGTCTGTCTGTGTCTCAATCCAGTGTGTGTGCGTGTGTGTGTGTGTGTGTGTGTGTGTGTGTGTGTGTGTGTGTCTCCGTGTGTGTCTGTGTGTCCCAGTCCAATACTGTTCTCCTCTCTGACAATGAGAGAGTGTGAGGGAGTAAGAGAGGGCAAGAAAGAGGGAGGGAGGGAGGGCAGTGAGAGAGGGAGGTGGGAGAGAGAAAAAGGGGGTAAAGGAGGGGGGAAGGGGGAAAAGGTACGGAGGGATTGAGAGAGGGTGGAGATAGAGGGGAGAGAGAGATGGGGTGGGAGAGAGGGAAAAGGGGGGTAAAGAAGGGGAGGGCAGAGAGAAAGGTGGTGGGAGATAGGGAGAGATATGGGGGCGAGAGAGGGAGTGAGAGAGAGGGGGGAGAGAGAAGGAGGGGGGAGAGAAGAGGGGGTAAAGGGGAGGAGAGAAAGGTGAAGTGGGAGATAGGGAGAGAGAGATGGGGTGAGGGAGAGAGAGAGAGAGAGAGAGAGAGAGAAAGAGAGGGAGAGAGAGGAGGGGGAACATACATCTCAGCCGCTGTGTCTCAGTTCCCCCACACAGTGACCAAGCAGGACAAAGCCCTGAACCAGACACGCTGCCCACCACCCTGCTCCCAGATAAATATTGGAAGAGTTCAGGGGGTAAAATGAAAAAACATGGAAGGGCCAGGACTTGCCCCCAGTGCCCTGCCCTTGGTCACATCCATTGGGACCTCTTGTGATCCAATGGTAAATGCCAATCGATTTTCCCACCTTGGGTAACCCCTACCCCCTGTGTTCATCCCTCTCTCTCTTCTGATCCACTTGGGTCCTCACACCCTCTTTTTTTGCCACCACACCCCCCCCAAGCCCCCATCACTCAGTTTGTCGCCCTCCCCCAACTGGCTCCATCCACCTAACACCCACAGTTTTCCCGTTCTTGTCTCCTCTCCCCACTGTCCCTACATTTACCGTTTCCACATCGCCTTCCTGACTTAGCAAGAGTCCAGCATTTACGCCTCGTGCCTCCACCTTCCAAGACTCTACCTTCGTCCTCCTCCCCTCCCATCGAACAACCGTAGAACAACACTGCACAATACAGGCCCTTCGGCCCACCGTGTTGTGCCGACCTTTAAACCAAACCCCTTCCTCCCACATATCCCTCTTAAATTCCTCCATATGCGTATCTAACAATCTCTTGAACTTGTCCAACATATCAGCCCCCACCACCACCCCAGGCAGTGCATTCCATGCATCAACCACTCTCTGGGTGAAAAACCTCCCTCTGATATCTCCCTTGAACTTCCCACCCATTACCTCGAAGCCGTGCCCTCTTGCATTGAGCATTGGTGCCCCGGGAAAGAGGCGCCGGGAAAGCACCTGCTCCTCGCCCCCCCCTTTTACCCCTTCACTCTGTTTCCACCACCTCTCCCCCCCCCCCGCCTCACCATCTCTGCCTCCCAGCTCCACCCCTCCCACTCCCACACTTAGCTACACCTACATACAGATAGGCCTGGATAGAGGATGCTTCCATCACTGGGAGTCCGGGATCCGAGGGCACAACCTCGGAATAAAGAGACGTCCCTTTAGAACTGAGATGAGGAGGTATTTCTTCAGCTAGAGGGCGGTGAATCTGTGGAATTCGTTGCCACGGAGGGCGGTGGAGGCCGTCATTGGATGTATTTAAAGCAGAGGTTGATAGGTTCTTGATTATCTGCCTGTCATCCTTCGCCGTTCCTCAGTCTACCTATCACCTACTGGCCCCTGTCACACCTCTCCCCTCTATAGTGGGTATCATCCTTCTAAGCTCCCAGTCCCGACGAAGGGTCTCAAACCATATCGTCGGCCATCCCTTCCCCTCCACGGAACTCGACCCGCTGAGTTCCTCCAGCAGATTGTTTATCTGCTCCAGGCTCTGGATCTGTAGTCTCTTGTGTCTCCAAATCCTTGGTCGCGAGACACTGCCGTGCCTGACCCTCGCACGAGGTAATGCCACCGTGTGGCAAAGGTGAGACAAAGCAAGCACTGGCCAGGTGAAGGTTTAGTCGGCTGTCTGAACTGTCAGGGACTCTGAATATCTCTGAATGCCCCTGATGGAGAGAATCAGCAGAGAAGTTAGCGTTCCCCTGAAGCTCCAGCCCAACGTGTATCGTCCATGGTTGAGATCATAGCAGGAAGTTAGAGCAGGCTCTGTGGGTCAACAGACGCCTCGTTTCCTCAAGCTTCAAGCTCTTCTGGAGCTTCATATCTCCTCACGACATTGAAGAAGGCCATTCAGTCCTTCAAGTCCCTGCCAGCTCTCCCATCAGTTCCCATTATCCCACTTATTTCCGTTCCCTCTCACGTTCCCATCAACATCTCCCAGACTCTACCACTCACCATGTTACAGCTGTATAAAACTTTGCTTAGGCCGCACTTGTATTGTGTGAAATTCTGATGGCCCCATTACAGGAAGGATGCAGAGGCTTTGGAGAGGGTGCTGAAGAGGTTCACCAGGAAGTTGCCTGGATTAGGGAGCATGAGCTATAAGGTTGGACAAACTCGGGTTGTTTTCTCTGGAGCGTCGGAGACTGAGGGGAGACCTGATAGAAGTTTATAAAATTACGAGAGGCACAGATAGAGTCGAGAAGAGTCTTTCTCCCAGGATTGAAATGTAAAATACTAGAGGGCATAGCTTTAAGGTGAGAGGGGGGGAAAGTTTAAGGGAGATGTGCAGTTTTACACAGAGAGCGGTGGGTGCCTGGAACAGGCTGCCAGGGGTGGGGGTGGAGGCAGATACGATAGAAGGGTTTAAGAGGCTGTTAGACAGACACATGAACAGGCAGGGAATGGAGGGAAATGGACCGTGTGCAGGCAGAAGGGATTAGTTTGGATTGGTATCATGGTCGGCACAGACATGGAGGGCCGAAGGGCCTGTTCCTGTCCTGTACTGTTCTATGTTTTATGTTCTATGTCCACCCACACACTAGGGGGGCAAATAATCCACCGACCCCGCACGTTGTTGGGATGTGGGAGGGAACCAGAGCACCCGAGGGAAACCCATGCGGTCACAGGGAGAACGTGCAGACTCCAGTGAGGTTGGGAATTGCCCTGTCGTTAAATCTTCCTCGTTCCACTAGAAGCCCCTCCCAACCTCAAACGTCCCTCGACTCGATTGAAACGCAAAGCGCCCAGACTCGAAATGTTTTGTGGCTCTTGTGCTGTTAACGAGGCCACTGCCTTAACAGGAAGACTCAATCTTCCTGACAGTCAGCAACCACAGGCTTTAATTACTTCCTCCTACTCCTTGGCTCTCCTGGGGCAGGCCTTAATATCATGCAGACACTTAGCCTTCATAACTGGAATGTTTGGTAATAACAGGACTGACCCGGAGCAAACGCTGCTGTCGGATTTTCAGTCAGAGGTCCCAGCATCCAACTGCTTCCAAACTCTCCATTTGATCTTTCTGGACCAATTCAAAATATTCTTGTGAATTTGTTCCCAGACTGTTGGCCACAAGATTAACATCATTAATTGATTACCGCTCTCTCTGCAACTGGATCTTTGACCTTCTGCAATTTGCCTACCACTGCAACAGGTCTATGGCGGACACCATCTCCCTGGCCCTCATCTCTGGAACATCTAGAACATAGAACATTACAGCACAGTACAGGCCCTTCAGCCCACAATGTTGTGCCGACATTTTATCCTGCTCTAAGATCTATCTAACCCTTCCCTCCCACATAGCCCCCTATTTTTCTATCATTCATGTGTCTATCTAAGAGTCTCTTAAATGTCCCCAATGTATCTGCCCCCACAACCTCTGCCAGCAGTGCGTTCCACGCACCCACCACTCTCTGTGTAAAAAACTTACCCCTGACATCCCCCTTATACCTTCCTCCAATCACCTTAAAATTATGTCCCCTCGTGTTAGCCATTGTCACACTGGGAAAAAGTTTCTGACTGTCCACTCAAACTATGCCTCTTATCATCTTGTACACCTCAATCAAGTCACCTCTCATCCTCCTTGTCTCCAAAGAGAAAAGCCCCCAGCTCACTCAACCTATCCTCAGAAGACATGCTCTCCAATCCAGGCAGCATCCTGGTAAATCTCCTCTGCACCCTCTCTAAAGCTTCCACATCCTTCCCATAATGAGGCGACCAGAACTGAACAGACACCTACGTTAGACTGTTGTTTATTGACTACAGCTCCACCTTCAATACCATAATTCCAAACGTACTCATCTACAAAATCCTAGGTCTAGGTCTCAACACCTCCCTTTGCAACTGGGCCCTTGACTTTCTGACCAACAGACCACAATCAGTGAGGATAGGCAGCAACACCTCCAGCATGATTATTCTCAACACCGGTGCCCCACAAGGCTGCGTCCTCAGCCCCTACTCTACTCCCTAAACACTCATGAGTGTGTGGCCAGATCCTGCTCTAACTCCATCTACGAGTTTGTGAATGACACCACCATAGTGGGCCGTATCTCAAACAACGACAAAATGGAGTACAAGAAGGAGATGGAGAGCCTAGTGACATGGTGTCAAGACAACAACCTCTCCCTCAATGTCAACAAAATGGAGGAGCTGGTCATTGACTTCAGGAAGTGGGGTGGAGTACACGCCCCCGTCTGTATCAGTGGTACTGAGGTGGAGATGGTTGACAGCTTCAAGTTCCCAGGTGTAAATACCACCAACAATTTGTCCTGGTCCAACCACGTAGACACCACGGTCAAGAAAGTACACCAACTCCTCTACTTCCTCAGAAGGCTAAGGAAACTTGGCATGTCCCCAGTGACCCCCACCGACTTTTATTGTTGCACCATAGAAGGCATCCTACCCGGATGCGTCCAAGCTTGGTACGGCAACTGCTCTGCCCGGGACCGCAAGATACTGCAGAGAGTTGTGGACACAGTCCAGTCCATCGCTCAAACCAGCCTCCCCTCCACTGACTCCGTCGACACTTCCTGCTGCCTCAGGAAAGCAGCCGACATAATCACAGACCCCTCCCACCCCGGACATTCTTCTGGGCAGAAGATACAAAAGCCTGAGAGCACGTACCACCAGGCTCAAGGACAGCTTCTGTCCCGCTGTTATCAGACTCTTGAATGGACCTCTCACACACTAAAAGATGAACTCCTGACCTCCCAATCTACCTTGTCGTGGCTCTTGCACCTTATTGTCTGCCTGCACTGCACTTTCTCTGTAACTGTAACACTATATTCTGCATTCTGTTTTCCTTTTTACTACCTCGACGTACCAATGTATGGAATGATCTGTCTGGATGGCACGCAGACAAAAGCTTTTCGCTGTGTCTCCGTACATGTGACAATAATAAACCAATCCCAATACCATCAAACTGCAGATGCTAGAAATCGGAAATAAAAAACGGAAAAAGCTGGAAACACTCAGCAGGTCAGGCAGTGTCTGAGGAGAGAGAGAAAAACAGTTAATGCCTTAGGTCAAAGATCCTTCGTCAGAACTGGGAAAGAGACAAGACAAGTTAGTTTTAAGTTGCAGAGAATGTAGGGAGAAGGACGGAGAAGAATTAATGCAGGCCAGTGAGATTAGTAGAGATTGGCACGAGGGTCAGTATAGAAATGGTGGGGTGAAGGGCCTGTTTCTGTGCTGTACCACTCTTGACAACTTGATTGCATTGTCGCTTCACCAATCAGAAGGTTGTGAGCTCAATTTCCAAGACTTTACAGCAAAAATCTAGCAGGAATTAGGCATCATTGGGCTTCATTAGTTCGGCACAGACACTGTGGGCTGAAGGGCCTGTTCCTATGCTGTTTTATGTTCTAACTAGTGTCTGCATCAGGCAGGCTGTTGCACAGTCAGTGGTGGGACGGTAGCCCCGTCTGCTTGTTTTGAGGCCACATCAATTCTTTTTTTTAAATCAAAAGTTGTGAAATGCAAAAACAAAAGCACGAAATGCTGGAAACACTCAGCAGGTCAGGCAGCGTCTGTGGAGAGAGAAGCAGGCCAGAGACCCTTCATCAGAACTGGGGTATGAAGAAAACAATTAGAAGTTGCTGAGAGGCTGCGGGGGGAACGGAAAGGACAAGGGGAATATTTATTGGCCTGATCTAGCCCTCCCTGCATATTACAACTACCCTTTTCATTGATCATTCCAGTTCCAATGAGGGGTCTTGAACCTGAAACATTAACCATTTTTCCCTCTCTGCGGATGCTGCCTGACCTGATGAGTGTTTCCAGCATTTTCTGTGTTTATTTTAACTTTCCAGTGTGGAGATTTTTGATTTTCAATGTTTATTCATCCAAGCTCTCCGTCTCTGAGAAGTGATTCGGCCTGAGGCAGATCAGCCACGGAATGGCGGGGCAGGTTTGAGGGGCCAAGTGGCCTACTCCTGCTCCTATTTTCTTGTTTTCTCTCTGGTTCTGATACAGCAACACCTGGACATTAAAATTCTCATCCCCGGGTTCAAATCGCCTCAGACTATCAGTTGGCGCAGCGGGTAGAGCCATTGCCTCACAGCACCAGAGACCTGGGTTCGATCCTGACCTCCAGCGTTGTGTGTGTGTGTGTGTGTGTGTGTGTGTGTGTGTGTGTGTGTGTGTGTGTGTGTGTGTGTGTGTGTGTGTGTGTAATTTGCACCTTCTCCCTGTGACCGCGTGGGTTTCCCACGGGTGCTCCAGTTCCCTCCCACATCCCAACGATGTGCGGGGTCAGTGGGTTAATTGCCCCCCCAGTGTGTGGGTGAGGGGTAGAATCTGGGAGGAGTTGATGGGAATGTGGGGAGAATGAAATGGGATCGGTGTAAATGAGTGGTTGATGGTCGGCATGGACTCGGGTGGGCCGAATGGCCCATTTCTACGCTGTATGTCCATTAAAACTAGTAGAAACACTCAGCAGGTCAGGCAGCATTTGTGGAGATAGAAACTAAGCTGAAGTTCTGTCAGAGACCCTTCATCTGAACTGCCTCTGGGTCATCCCATTAAACATCGAAGTAGTTGCCACACCAACAGGGAAGGAAATGGAACATGCTGGAAATACTCAGCGGGTCAGGCAGCGTGTGTGGGAGAAGAAACAGAGTCAAGGTTTCAGGTCGAAGATTCTTCATCAGAACTGAACTGTGTTCTGATGACGGATCTTCAACCGGAAACGTTAACTCTGTTCCTCTTCCCACAGATGCAGCCTGACCCGCTGAGTATTTCCAGCAGCTTTTTTACATTGTCAATATCTGCAGGTTTGTTTTGATTTTCTTGGAAAGAAATCAATTGCATTGGAGAGGAGACTCGCCAGGATTTTGCCTGGGATGGAGTGCTTGAGTTCTAAGGAGAGACGGGAGAGGCTGGGTCTGTTCTCCCTGGAGCAGAGGGGGCTGAGGGGAGACCTGATGGAGTTGTACAAAATTATGAGGGGCAGAAGGATGGTGAGAATTATTTCCCCGACGGGTAAGATATGTGAGACCAGACGGTACAGATTTAAGCTGAGGAGTAGGAGCGGATCTGAAGAGGAATATTTTCACCCGGAGGGCAGTTGGAATCTGCAACACATTTGTAATGGGTTTATTATTGGTATTGGTTTATTACTGTCACTTGTACTGAGGTACAGTGGAATTAGTCACACGTACATCGAAACACACAGTGAAATGCATCTTTTGCGTAGAGTGTTCTGGGGGCAGCCCACAAGTGTCGCCACGCTTCCGGCGCCAACATAGCATGACCACTACTTCCTAACCTGTACGTCTTTGGAATGTGGGAGGAAACCGGAGCACCCGGAGGAAACCCACGCAGACACGGGGAGAACGTACAAACTCTTTACAGACAGCGGCCGGAATTGAACCCGGGTCACTGGCGCTGTAAAGCGTTGCACTAACTGCTACACTACCGTGCCTGCATTACACAGTGCATTGAGGTAGCACAAGGTAAAAACAATAACAGAATACAGAGTAAAGTGTCACAGCTACAGGGAAGTGCAGTGCAGGTAGACAATAAGGTGCAAGGTGTACCGAGATACAGTGTAAAGTTTTTGTCTGCGTGCCATCCAGACAGATCATTCCATACATAAGTACATCAAGGTAGGACAAGAGGACACTAACGCAGAATATAGTGTTACAGTTACAGAGAAAGGACAGTGCAGGCAGACAATAAGGTGCAAGGGCCACGACGAGGTAGATTGCGAGGTCAAGAGTCCATCTTATCGTACTAGGGGACCGTTCAATAGTCTTATAACAGCGGGATAGAAGCCGTCCTTGAGCCTGGTGGTACGTGCTCTTGGGCTTTTGTATCTCCTGCCCAACAGGGGTGGGGGGGGGGGTTGGGGAAGAAGAAAGAGTGACTGGGGTGGGAGGGGCCGTCACCCTGGTTTGTGGTCAGGAGGACGCAGAGACTCTCCCGACTTTTAATAAGTATCTGGATGAGACTTGAATCACCGAGGTATGGAAGGCTACAGATCAAGTGCTGGTAAATGGAATGAGTGTAGATGGGTACATGATGGCCAGCATGGAAATGGGCTGAAGGGCCTGTGCTGAATGACTCAATGGCTCGTTAACTGCGCTGCATTGCTTGTGACCCTATGGTGGGTGTAAATGGGCCAAGGTAGGACTGCTGGGGAAAGTAATATGCCCAGTTTGACAACTATGGGTGTCTTTGGCTGGATTTCCAATGGAAGCTACCATTGGCCCATGCCTGGTGGCTTTGGACCAATGCAACGGCGGGCCTGATTGGTTGGCGCATGCAGACACTGCCCTGTTGCTTGTACTTGCAGACAGGGTGGCGTCGTTTGGGTCCTAGTCCTGATTTGCTTGAACGAGGTGAATCTTAATACGCAGGTCCACCCTGGATTATGAACACCCGACTTATGTACAGCTCGTACGTACGGACGAGTGTTTCAAAAACCAGTGCGATGGATTTGCCGGCTGCTGCAGGGATCTTCTGCCGGGTGGGAACGGTTCCTGGCTATATCTGAATGGTTTGAGTTAAGTGCCCCTGGTTTAACTGCACATTGGCCTTGGTTGGCCAGTGTTTTTTATTTAAATACATCGCTGGGTGGCTGCATTTCCGACTTGCAAAGCGTTGGGGTTACAAGCAGTTCTCTGGAGCGGGACCCTGTTGTAACGTGGGGGGGAGCTGTACACAAAAACTGATAGAATCTTCCGGGGTTACTTCAGTGCCTGGGTATCCATGGAAAAAGAGCATGCAGTGCCCACGGGCACCATGGAGGTGTTCTGGGACCGTTGGGCACCGCAAGGGATAAACTGCATCCTAGATGAGGATGGGAATATTTTAATATAGTCTGTGTTAATTATTGTTGTAGTTTATAGAGTTTTGTCATAGTGTTGTAGTGTTGCAGGACTTGTAATAAACTTGTTTTTGGGAAAAAATTACTGATGGAAATACTCAGCAAGTCAGGCAGCGACAGCAGAGGGAGAAGCAGGGTTAACGGTTAAAGTTAAAGGTCCCTCGTCAGAACTGGGAAAGGGAGAGAAGATTCATTCCAGCAGGTGGCCGGGATCCTGCTGGGAACGGGTGGAGTTGCTTCAGGCTGGGTCTACCTTCTGGTGGGGTTTATGTTCAGATAGCGCGAGCCGGCGCCCTACTTTGGGGGCACCGAGCCTTCTCTCTGCGTTTCTGCAAGCGCCCCGCACATCGAAGGCTGTTACGTTGGTGGCAATGGTTGGATCAGGGCCAGCTACGGAAACGTCAGGCTCAGGAGGGCTTCAGGTTGACCGTGATTGGACATCTTGTGATTGACTGGCTTGTGATTGTCCGTGATTGGGCGGCTTCAGATTGGCCGTGATTGGGCGGCTTGTGATTGACTGGCTTGTGATTGACTGTGACTGGACGGCTTCAGATTGGCCATGATTGGGCAGCTTGTGGTTGACCGTGATTGGGTGGCTTCAGATTGGCCATGATTGGCTGGCTTGTGATTGACCGTGATTGGGCGGCTTCAGATTGGCCCTAATTGGATGGCTTATGGTTGACCGTGATTCGGGGGGGGGGCTTGTGATTGACCATGATTAGGGGGGCTTGTGATTGACCATGATTGGGTGGATTCAGATTGGCTGCGATTGGGTGGCTTGTGGTTGGCCGTGATTGGACAGCTTTAGGCTGGCTGGGATTGGACGGCTTCAGATAACCTGTGGTTGAGTAAGTTCGCATTGGCTGTGGCCAGGGTGGGTTCCAAATGACCAGAGTCAAGTCAGCTTCTGCTTCACCTGCTCTGATTGGCCGTGGTTGCGGTGGGTTCAGATCACCATGGGTGGGTTGGCTTCTGATTGGTCGCAGTTGGTGGATAGGGGATGGATTGGCTACAGTCAGAGTGGGCTCTGATTGGTCACAGTCGGGACAGGCGGCTACAATGGCACTTCACAAAGTCCAGTGATACAACCAGTCGACCGGTTGGACAAGGTGCTAAAATGTCTCCATCTGCCACCTTAGCTCCCACATAGAGTCACACAGCACGGAAACAGGCCCTTCGGCCCACCGAGCCCGTGCTGTGTCCTACACTAAATGCCACCTTATTCTCCCACCTTCCCATCAACTCCCACAGGCGTTTGCTATCCTTCACCTGACGGCCGTTTGTGGGATCTTGCTGAGCACAAGCCTTTCTACTACCATATAATGAGAGAAACAGCACAGAAACAGGCTCTTCAGCCCATCGAGTCCATGCCGACCATCAACCACCCACTTACACTGATCCCACTTTATTCTTTCCCATATTCCCGTCAACATCCCCCCCCCCCCCCCAGATTCTACCCCCTCACGCACACACTGAGGGGTGGTGATTTACAGCGGCCGATTAACCCACCGACCCCGCACGTCGTAGGGACGTGGGAGGGAACTGGAGCACCCAGGGGAAACCCACACGGTCACAGGGACAACATGCAAACTTCACACACACATGCTTGCGCACACACACGCACGCACACGCACAGTGCCAGAGGTCGGGATCGAACCCGGTCTCTGGGGCTGGGAGGCAGCGGCTCAACCCATCGCACCACTGGGCCCCCTCCCGCTGCCACTATACTCAATTGGCATTTAAAGGCATTGAGGGAGCTACGAGCACAAATCCTTTTCCTTCCACGAGCGAGCCTGACCTTCGAGAGGCCCAGAACTGTGTCTCTTTTTATATTCAGCCGTTTACTCGCATTGTAAAGGGCAGCACTTTCGGGCAGAGGTTCCTGACGGGGTTGGACAAAGGCCTTTGCTTCTCACTAGGCAAAGCCCAATTAAGGGGCCCCGTCTCCCTGGCAACGGCCACCGTCCCAGTGACGCAGTGGCCACAGTTTGGCCGCGGCGGGGGACTGAGCCCGGATGAAAACACACATCACGAGCCTCCCGCTGCCAGTTTCGGTGCCGGAGACGAAGAGGTTTAATTGCCCGGCTCCCGAACCTTGCCGGCCTCTTCTGCACACCTCCGGGTCTCCATCCCGTTTTCCACTTGAATGCCAGGGCCTCTCCAGCCAGGACCAGCCAGCTGTCATTCTCAACTGGCCCACCGCACGGAGCTTTCTCCAGCCCCCCCCGCCCCATCTCATTCATTGATATTCTATCCCTCTCCCCACTCAGCTCCCAGCTCAGTACAATAATGACTTCCTCGGCATCGAGAGCCTCTGACGTGTGGCTCACGAGCCTTTCCGACAAGGTTAGGATTTTAATTCACCGCCTTCCTTTCCTCGCAAGGCCCGGCTTGAGACCGGCCATTTTGTGGCCTAAAGTGAGCCCAGGGCTTTCAAACAGTTCTACAGTCAGGTAACATGGGCCCAGGGCATTCAAACTCAGTCTAGTTCTACAGTCAGGTAACAATTAGTTATATTTAGCACATTAACACTGTCTCAGACAGCTCCGAAACAGGCCCTTCAGTCCATTATCTCCATGCCGGCCCTTCGTACCCACAGACTGATCCCATTTACAACTCTTTTATGCCTTGAAGATTCAAGTGCTCATCCAGATTGTTATTTTCACGTGTACCGAGATACAGTGGGAAGCTTCTGTTTGTGTGCCATCCAAACAGATCATTCTGTACATCAGTACATCGAGATAGTTAAAAAGGAAAACAGAATGCAGAATATAGTGTCACAGTTACAGAGAGAGTGCAGTGCAGGCAGACAATAAGGTGCAAGGGCCACGACGAGGTAGATTGGGAAATCAAGAGTTCACTTTTTAGTGTATGAAAGGTCTGTTCAAGATTCATGAGGAGAGACTAAGGGAGCTAAGGCTTTACTCTTTGGAGAGGAGGAGGATGAGGGGAGACATGATAGAGGTGTACAAAATATTAAGAGGAATAGATAGAGTGGACAGCCAGTGCCTCTTTCCCAGGGCACCAATGCTCAATACAAGAGGGCATGGCTTTAAAGTAATGGGTGGGAAGTTCAAGGGAGATATCAAAGGGAGGTTTTTTACCCAGAGAGTGGTTGGGGCATGGAATGCGCTGCCTGGGGCGGTGGTGGAGGCAGGTACATCGGTCAAATTCAAGAGATTGCTAGATAAGCATATGGAGGAGTTTAAAAGCATATGGAGGAATATGTGGGAGGAAGGGGTTAGATAGTTAAAAGTTGGCACAACATTGTGGGCCGAAGGGCCTGTATTGTGCCGTACTGTTCTATGGCTCTATGATTCTATGATTCCGTTCAAGACAATTTTCTATCCCGTTCAGATTGGTATTGGTATTGGTTTATTATTGTCATTTGTACTGAGGTACAGAGAAAAACTTGTCTTGCATACCGATCGTATAGGTCAATTCATCACACAGCGCAGTTACACTGGGTAAATACAGAGCCTGGTGGCATGTTCTCTCAGGCTTTTGTATCTTCTGCCCGACGGCAGGGGGGAGCAGAGAGAATGTCCAGGGTGGGAGGTGTCCTTGATTATGTTGGCTGCTTTCCCAAGGTAGTGGGAAGCGTAGATAGAGTCAGTGGAGGGGAGGCTGGTTTGTGTGATGTGCTGGGCTGTGTCCACAACTCTCTGCAGTTTCTTGGGGGTCTTGGCCAGAGCAGTTGCCGGACCAAGCCATGATGCATCTGGATAGGATGCCAACTGAGGAAGTAGAGGTGTTGGTGTGTTTTCTTGGCCAGAGAGTCAATGTGGTTGGAACAGGACAACATCGGAAAGGTCTCGACGTTCTTCCCAGGAGACTTTATCATGCAAGATCCCAAACCAGGCCGGATGAGGTAGGATTGTGGCCAAGAACCTGGTCACCCAGGAATGCTGGGAGAAGATTCTCTCCAAGGAGAATAGGCTTGGGGAGGGTCCTGAGGACAGGAGCTCGGCAGCTGAAGTCACGGACTCCAGTGAGGGGGTGATAGAGGACCATAGGATATAGGAGCAGGATTAGGCCATTCGGCCCATCGAGTCTGCTCCGCCATTCAACCATGGCCGATTTTTTTCAATGCCATTCTCCCGCCATTGACCCTTAACACCCCCCTCACCGATCAACAACCTCTGCCTGATGTAGACCAAGTGCTGGATGTATGTCCGGAGTGGGTGTGGGTGTGGGGTGTGGGTGTGGGGTCTGGGTGTGGGGTATGGGGTGTGGGTGTGGGGTATGGGATGTGGGTGTGGGGTGTGGGGTGTGTGTGTAGGGTATGGAGTGTGGGTGTGGGTGTGGGATGTGGGTGTTGGGTGTAGGTGTAGGTATGGGGTGTGGGTGTGGGGTGTGGGTGTGGGTGTGGGGTGGGGGTGTGGGTGTGGAGTGTAGGTGTAGGGTATGGGGTGTGGGTGTGGGGTGGGGGTGTGGGGTGTGGGGTGTGGGGTGAGGGTTATGGGGTGTGGGGTGGGTGTAGGTGTGGGTGTGGGGTGGGGGTGTGGGTGTGGGGTGTGGGGTGGGTGTAGGTGTGGGTGTGGGGTTTGGGTGTGTGTGTGACAGTCGCAGAGAGAGGGAGAGAGAAGGGGCGGGAATGGGGGAGGGAGTGAGCGGAGGGAACGAGGGAGTCTTGGGGAAGAGCAAGTGAGAGACAGCGATGGAGGGAGGGGATAGAACGGCACGGGGTGGGGAATTGGGACAGTGAGGGAGGGAAGACGGGGCAAGGCAGGAGGTTGGGGGCAGAGAGAGGAAAATAGGGAGAAAGGAGAGAAGAGCAGGGTCGGCGTGTGGGCGGGGTCGGTGTGTGGGCGGGGTCGGCGTGCGGGCGGGGTCGGCGTGCGGGCGGGGTCGGCGGGCGGGGTCGGCGTGCGGGTGGGGTCGGCGTGCGTGCGGGGTCGGCGTGTGGGCGGGGTCGGTGTGGGCGGGGTCGGCGTGTGGGCGGGGTCGGTGTGGGCGGGGTTGGTGTGTGCGGGGTCGGTGTGTGGGCGGGGTCGGTGTGTGGACGAGGTGAGGCACAGCACGGACGGGAGAGACGGAGATCGTGTCAGGGAGAATGAGAGAGGGAGAAGGAGCCTGTGTGCAAAAGAGAGTGGATGAGAGAATCGGAGAAGGAAAATAAAGAGACAGAAACAGAAAGTGAGGGTCCAACGGAAAAACAGAGGGGGAGGCAGAGAGAGAGAGAGTGTGAGAGAAAGAGAGAGATCATGAGAGCAAGGGAGATGTGAGAGAGTTATAGAGAGACACACAGTGGTATATATTTATGTACATTATTATATATGTCGAGACAGAGAGGGGGTGACATAAACAATCAGAGACAGAGACAGACACAAGCAGTTATTGATTTCCTCAGTTGGCAAAATATCAAACCACAGCGAGCCCAACAAACGGCGCGGACACTGGGAGCCCGTAAATCAATGCAGAATTGCAGCAGAGATAATGTCACAGTGTGTGACCCAAACAGGAGCTCCGATTACCAGGAGCTTCTCGCCAATCACCACAACACGCAGACGAGGCAAAACAGCACGGGAAGCCGGCAGGAGAGGAGAGCTCTGAGAGAGCAGCGGAGGAGCTTGTTCCCCACAAACACAGGGCAGGTGGAGACGGGAGGGTCCCGGGATCACAGCGCAGGTTGGGCAGTGTCTGCGGAGGGGGAGACTGTTCCCCTCCTGCCTCATTGGTTCTGATGCCGGTTATTGGACTGAAACAGCAACTGTGTTGCCTCACCTGCTGTGTCTGAAGCATCTGTTGTTTTTATTACAGATGTTCAACAACAGCAGGCATTTAATTTCCGCCTCCACACCAACATGTTGATAAACCCCACACCCCTCACTGTAACACTGACACACCCCACACCCCTCACTGTAACACTGGTACACCCCACACCCCTCACTGTATCACTGACACACCCCTCACCCCTCACTGTAACACTGACACACCCCACACCCCTCACTGTAACACTGACACATCCCTCACCCCTCACTGTAACACTGACACACCCCACACCCCTCACTGTAACACTGGTACACCCCACACCCCTCACTGTATCACTGACACACCCCTCACCCCTCACTGTAACACTGACACACCCCACACCCCTCACTGTAACACTGACACACCCCACACTGTGACACTGACACACCCCACACCCCTCATTGTAACAATGACACATCCCACACCCCTCACTGTAACACTGACACACCCCACACCCCTCACTGTAACACTGGTACACCCCACACCCCTCACTGTATCACTGACACACCCCTCACCCCTCACTGTAACACTGACACACCCCGCACCCCTCACTGTAACACTGACACACCCCACACTGTGACACTGACACACCCCACACCCCTCATTGTAACACTGACACATCCCTCACCCCTCACTGTAACACTGACACACCCCACACCCCTCACTGTAACACTGACACACCCCACACCCCTCACTGTAACACTGGTACACCCCACACCCCTCACTGTATCACTGACACACCCCTCACCCCTCACTGTAACACTGACACACCCCACACCCCTCACTGTAACACTGACACACCCCACACTGTGACACTGACACACCCCACACCCCTCATTGTAACAATGACACATCCCACACCCCTCACTGTAACACTGACACACCCCACACCCCTCACTGTAACACTGGTACACCCCACACCCCTCACTGTATCACTGACACACCCCTCACCCCTCACTGTAACACTGACACACCCCACACCCCTCACTGTAACACTGACACACCCCACACTGTGACACTGACACACCCCACACCCCTCATTGTAACAATGACACATCCCACACCCCTCACTGTAACACTGACACACCCCACACCCCTCGCTGTGACACTGACACACCCCACACCCCTACTGTATCACTGACACATCCCACACCCCTCACTGTAACACTGACACACCCCTCACCCCCCACTGTATCACTGACACACCCCGCACCCCTCACTGTGACACTGACACACCTCGCACCCCTCACCGTGACACTGACACACCCCACACCCCTCACTGTGACACTGATACACCCCACATCCCTCACTGTATCACTGACACACCCCACACCCCTCACTGTGACACTGACACACCCCGCACCCCTCACTGTGACACTGACACACCCCACACTCCTCACTGTGACACTGATACACCCCACGCCCCTCACCGTGACACTGATACACCCCACATCCCTCACTGTATCACTGACACACCCCACACTCCTCACTGTGACACTGATACACCCCGCACCCCTCACTGTTAGCAACTCCCTCCTTTGGATCCTAATCTTCTTTCCCCGACAGCTGACCGCACGTTTCTGTGAGAGCGTGTCCAAGGTTCCCTACGTCCCGTCTGTGTGTGAATTACTCACTGTCATGTTGCACTGGCTTCTAAATCGGGAGAAGGAATCATCAGACTAGATATATCTCTTGGCTAACGCTGGTGCCTATTAACTGAATGTCAGTTTTCACACTTCTTCGAAATAAAACCTGAGATTGAGTGTGAGTGATGCACTTTCTCTGCACTGACTTCATCTGAATGGCAATGTTGCCTGCTGGCCTCTTCATTATGTGTGTCCGTGGTAACCAGGCGTTTGTGGGGACGTGAGGGAGGGAAATGGTGAGTGACTTGAGGGCTCGGCTGGGGCAAAGAGGAGCAAGCAGCCAGCGACAGACAGGAGAAAGTGCAAGGAGCATTCAAATAAATGTTCCATTCTCAAACTGTTTATCAGCACCCCAAACCCCTCCATTAGATTTCAGCCTACAGGTGCCTGTTATTCTTTTGTTAAACCCACTAAACCACTCAATTAAACTGTAGCCTTGTCGTACTTGCTGCTGAATAGATAAATTCTCCAAACACGTTTATAGCACTGCAGGTAATCTCTCACGTCTGCTGATCTGTCTATTAAACCTTGTGAAGCTCTTGATCAGATTCCAGCCTGCGTTCTCTCCCCGGTTAGTCACAACTCTTGTGACTGTGTGGGCTCCCCCCAACCTCCGGGTGCTCCGGTTCCCTCCCACATCCCAACAGGTCGGTGGGATAATCGGCTACTGTAAATTGACCCCCTGGTGTGTGTAGCTGAGGAGTAGAATCTACGGGGGGTTGGGGGGGTGAGGTTAATGGGAACATGGGGAGAATAGCTTAGCAGGAATGGGGGACGGGACGTGATGGTGAGAGCTGGCGTCGCCTGAATGGGCCAAACGACCTCTTTTTAGGAGCGCAAAATATGAAATATTCCCTCGTTCACACTGCCGCGGTTAAGTCACAGGCACATCGAGACCCGAGCCCACCCTTACTCTTCACAGACTGAGCTCCCTCTGTGCACACACTGAGGGGAATAAGAATTATGTCTTAATGGGGAGAACAACTGCCGAGTCACGTGGTTTGTCAGAGAGCCCGTTTCCATGCCGACCAAACTAAAACGGATTATCTTCCCTCCAAGTCCCTTTCACTAATTCCTTCACTGGCATCGCAAAATTTGTTTTTGATGAAAGCGAAGGAAACATGAAAAGGAGTTTAGGCTTCATTCGGGGCCCATTTTAGGCCTAATCAACAACGAGGTTGCCATTACGAGGTTTCTCTGTACAGTAGAGCACAGGAACAGGCCCTTCGGCCTACTATGTTGATGCTGACCACTATGCCAGTCCCTTCTGCCTGCACATGGTCCGTATCCCTCCATTCCCTGCCCGTTCATGTGTCTGTCTAACAGCCTCTTCAATGCCTCCACCACCACCCCTGGCAGCCTGTTCCAGGTACCCACCGCTCTCTATGTATAAAAAACGTGTCCCATACATAGAACACAGAACAGTACAGCACAGGAACAGGCCTATCGGCCCACAATGTTGTGCCAAACTAATTAAACTGTTACTAAATGCCAAAGTAAACTAATCCCTTCTGCTTACACAAGGTCCATCTCCCTCCATTCCCTGCCATGTGTCTATCTAACAGCCTCTTAACCCCCCCCCTATCATATCTGCCTCCACCACCACCCCTGGCAGCCCGTTCCAGGCACCCATTGCTCCCTGTGTTAAAGAAAAACTTGCCCCCCCCCCCCCGCACATCTCCTTTAAACTTTCCCCCCTCTCACCTTAAGTCTCTGCCCTCTGGTATTTGACATTTCTACCGTGGGAAGAAGACTCTATCTGTGCCTCTTGTAACTTTGGCCGCTGTAAATTGTGTCAGAACCCCTCCCGTGTACAAAACAGCAGCCGAGGTCTGATCGAATGGTGGAGCAAGCTAAGGTGGCAGAGACGTCTGTTCGTGCAGCTCAATGGTTTTTTTTTTGGATTCCATCCATGTCAGTCATGCTGGGTTGGAGAGCTCCAAGAGGAGGTAGAACATAAAAGAGTACAGTACAGGAACAGGCCCTTCGGCCCACCATGTCTGTGCCGACCATGAAGCCAACCTAGCCAAAATAGGCAGGCATCGTAGTGTAGCGGTTAGATACAACAGAGGCATTTATGGGGCTCTTAGACAGGCACATGAATGTGCAGAGAATGGAGGGAGATGAACCGTGTGCAAGTAGAAGGGATTAGGTGTCATTAGCTTAACTAGTTCAGCACAACATTGTGGGCCGAAGGGTCTGTTCCGGTGCTGTACTGTTTGATGTTGGATCCCCAGGGTGAATGATGTTTGCTGTCTGGAAAGGATCTTAAAGGAGAGCTTTAGGAACAGTTTAATAATGTTGATGGAATCCAATCTAGAGTCGTTGTACAGCATGGAATGAAATCCCAATCCCCACGGTAGTGCAGTGGTTAGCGTGACGCCATTACAGCGCCAGCGACCCGGGTACAATTCCGGCCGCTGTCTGTAAGGAGTTTGTACGTTCTCCCCGTATGTCTGCGTGGGTTTCCTCCGGGTGCTCCGGTTTCCTCCCACATTCCAAAGACGTACGGGTTAGGAAGTTGTGGGCGTGCTGTGTTGGCGCCGGAAGCGTGGCAACACTCGCGGGCTGCCCCCCAGAACACTCTACGCAAAAAGACGCATTTCACTGTGCGTTTCGATGTACATGTGACTAATAAAGAAATCTTCTCAAATTAAACTAAATCTCGTCGGCCTCACACAATCCATATCCCTCCATTCCCTGCGTTTGCCTGTATAAAATATCACTATCATATCTGCCTCCACCACCTCCCCCGGCAGTCTATTCCAGGCACCCACCGCTCTCTGTGTAAAAAAACTTGCCCCGCACATCTCCTTTAAACTTTCCCCCTCTCACCTGAAATACATGTCCTCTAGCACTTGACAACACTCTCCCTCCCACCTCCCATGGATCTTTCAACCAGGACAACCGTTTTTCCCTCATAATAACCACTCTGACTCACCACGTGACACACATCTCCCACTCCAGCTGACGGTCAAATGACAAAAGAGCTGTCAGATTCTGCAGGCAAGCAATAGCCTTTCACCTGCTTTCGTGACGTCCACCGCCTGCGTTATGGTGGCCCACAAAATATCCATTAATCTCGCATTTTGTACCAGGAGTCAGGAAACTAAAAGAAGGAACTCAGTGGGTTAGGCAGCATCCGTGGAGGGAGATGGACAGTCCATGTTTCATGTCGAGACCCTTCATCTGGATCTGCGGTCTCTTGTGTAACCACGTACGGTGTCAGCACAGGGGCTAATATACTTGTGTGCTCTGATGTAGAACGAGGCCATTTGGCCCATCAGTCCCATTCCCCCTTGCCTTACTTCCCTGAAACAGTCCCTCTTCTCCCTCCCGGATTCTACCCCTCACCCACACACTCGGGGGGCAATTTACAGCGGCCGATTAACCCGCCAACCCCACAGGTCTTTGGGATATGGGAGGGAACGGGAGCACCTGGGGAAACCCACGCGGTCACAGGGAGAACATGCAGACTCCACATACACACACACACACACACACACACACACACACACACACACACACACCTTCTCTAAGCATCCTGATCCAGATAAATAATTTTCTTTATTGTTAAGTTAAGCAAAGGGATTTGATCACTGACTTCAGGAAGCGGCGTGGAGTACACTGTCTGTATCAGTGGTGCTGAGGTGGAGATGGTTAAGAGCTTCAAGTTCCCAGGTGTAAATGTCACCCACAATTTGTCCTGGTTCAACCACATAGACGCTTTGGCCAAGAAAGCTCACCAGTGCCCCTACTTTCTCAGAAGGCTAAGAAAATTCGGCATGTCCCCAATGATTGTCACTGATTTTTTTACAGACGCACCATTACATGCATCCTATCCAGATGCATCACTGCTTGGTACAGCAACTGCTCTGCCCAGGACCGCAAGAAACTGCAGAGAGTTGTGGACACTGCCCAGTCCGCCACGGAAACCAGCCTCCCCTCTGTTGACTCCGTCTACACTTCCCGCTGCCTTGGCAAAGCAGCCGACATAATCAAGGGCCCCTCCCGTCCCGGTCATTCTCTCTTCTCCCCTCTCCCGTTGGGCAGAAGATACAAAAGCTTGAGCGTACATACCACCAGGCTCAAGGGTAGCTTCTATCCCACTGTTATCAGACTCTTGAATGGACCTCTCATACGCTAAAGATGAACTTTTGATCTCCCAATCTACCTCGTCGTGGCCCTTGCACCTTATTGTCTGCCTGCACTGCACTTTCTCTGTAACTGTAACACTTTATTCTGCATTCTGTTTTTCTTTTGTACTACCCTGATGTACAGATGTACAGAATGATCTGTCTGGATGGCACGCAGACAAAAGCTTTTCACTGTATCTCGGTACATGTGGAAATAATAAACCAACAGCGACCGTAAGAATGAAGTGGTGTGCTGGTTCGGGCTTCCACGTTTGTTCCTCTGATGGGTTTTGAGACAGTGGAGTCTGCTCTTCTGCACCGTCTGGCTCCCCGAGTCCACAGGTGACCACACCGAGCCTGTGCGTTAGCCTCAGTTTATCAGGAATCAGGACCATCCCTGGTGTAAGCTCCTGTGAGAGTGTTGATGCGCTGTTGGGTGAGTCATCAGGTACTGCTTATACATTTGTGTTTGATGAAGCTGTCACCATATACGGGGCAGTAGACAATCGGGTTCGCTTGTGAGGGTGTTGTGTCAAGGCCTGACGTCGGTGCACTGGGATCTGTGCAGTTTGCTTCATTCAAGGAGAGTGTGTAAGAGAGACAGAGAGAGACAGAGAGAGAGAGACAGAGAGAGAGAGAGACAGAGAGAGAGACAGAGAGAGAGAGACAAAGAGACAGACAGAGAGACAGGGAGAGAGACAAAGAGAGACAGACAGACAGAGAGAGACAGAGCTAGATAGAGACAGAAAGAGAGGGAGAGAGAGACAGACAGACAGACAGAGACAGAAAGAGAGAGAGACAGACAGACAGACGGAGAGACGGAGAGAGACAAAGAGAGACAGAGACAGAGAGAGACAGAGCTAGATAGAGACAGAGAGGGAGAGAGAGAGAGAGAGACAGAGAGAGAGAGAGAGAGACAGAGAGACAGAGAGACAGAAAGAGAGAGACAGACAGACAGACAGACAGAGAGGGAGAGAGACAAAGAGAGACACAGAGAGAAAGACAACGAGAGAGATAAAGACAGAGGGACAAAGAGAGACAGACAGACAGACACAGAGAGCAAGACAGAGAGAGACAGAGAGAGAGAGACAGAGAGAGAATAAAAAAGGAACAAGAAAGAGAGAGAGGAGAAAGCGAATAGAGGGAGGGAGAAAAGAAAGGGAGGATAAAGATGGACAGAGAAAGAGAGACAAAGAAAGGAAAGAGAGAGTAAAAATAGAAATGGAGAGAGAAAGAATGCAAAAGAGAGAAGCAAAGGGGGAAGGAAAGAACAGAGAATAGAGAGAGAGAGAAACAAAATAGGGAGATAAAGACGACAGGGAAAGAGAGAGAACGGAGGTAAAATATGATGAGTCTACAGAAGCTTGATGGTATAAATGGACGCACAAAGGGAGAGAGAAATACATTGCGTTGAAAGCAGAGGGAGACCGAGGCAAGAGACAGGGACAGAGGCAGAAACCCGAAATGGTGAGAATATGGGGGAGAGAGATTGGGAGAGCGGTTTTGATCAGCGCGGCGATCAACAACGAGTTACTTGCAGCTTCTTGGGATCAGGAAGCAAGCCTTTGCACAGGAGCCTGGACCTGCACAGCAACCCAGCAGAATCAACCTATCAGAGGACAGCTTTAAAGATCACTACTATCATTGGCCCAGACACTTCAATTAATAGGCTAGGGACAAGGGTTCAAATCCCACCATCTACAGCATCCCAAATCCCATCCCACCATCCACAGCATCCCAAATCCCATCGCACCAGCCACAGCATCCCAAATCCCATTGCACCACCCACAGCATCCCAAATCCCATCGCACTAGCCACAGCATCCCAAATCCCATCACACCAGCCACAGCATCCCAAATCCCATCGCACCATCCACAGCATCCCAAATCCCATCGCACCAGCCACAGCATCCCAAATCCCATCGCACCATCTACAGTATCCCAAATCCCATCGCACCAGCCACAGCATCCCAAATCCCATCACACCATCCACAGCATCCCAAATCCTATCGCACCATCCACAGCATTTTCTATTTGGCTGCCTAGTCTGAAATAAAAGCCTCAAAGTTGGACTGCTCTGTAATTGAAAATACTTTTAACTCAGAGAAGATCACAACTGCAAACATTTCCCGTTTCTGCTGTACCCACCGAGAAACTTGGCTAAAGGGATGAGATGTACCTTCTTTGAAGTTTGGAGGACTGAGAGGTGTTTCCCTGGAGGGATGACCTTAGAGAGGTGATTTTATATCATGAGGGACATTGAAAAAATGGATGGGCACGTCTTTTTCCCAGGGTCAGGGAGGGCATGGGTTTAAGGTAAGAGGGGAAATGTTTAAAAGGAACCTGAGGGGCAACTTTTTCACATAGAGGGCGATGGGTATATGGAACGAGCTGCCAGAGGAAGTGGTAGAGGTGGGTACAATTATGTTTAAAAGACAGGTACACGGACAGGAAAGGTTTAGAAGGATTGGGCCAAATGCAGGCAAATGGGACCAGCTCAGGTAGGCACCTTGGTAGGTACATGGAAGGGCGGCGCTTTAAGGGATATGGACCGAACGCAGGAAATTGGGACTAGCCGGGTGGGCACCGTGGTCGGCATGGACTGGTTGGGCCGAAGGGCCTGTATCTATGCTGCATTGCTCTGTGACTCCATAAACTAAATACACAAGGTGCCGGGTTTACTCAGGAGGTCAGGCAGCATCAATGGGGTGAGAAAGAGTTAATGTTTCTGCCATCAGAACGGGGACAAGTTAGAAATGAAACGAGCTTAAAGTTGCAGAGAAATGGGGAGGAGAAGAAAGAATAAAAGAGATCGTCTGTGATAGGAGACTAGAAGTAACTGAATGGGGTGTCTTGTTGAACAGAGGGATCTGGCAGTCTCCCCCACAAAGGCGAGCACACTACTCCAGTTTGGTAGGTTTGGAGAGTTTACAAGCAAAATAGTTGCTTACGTGACAGCCCACCATGTCTGGCACAACACAATTTCTAGGCCATTACCTACCACATTGCTGTTTGTGGCATCTTGCTGTGCACAAATTAGCTCCCAGGTTACAACACTGCCTCCGGTGGTTCTGAAGCACTATGCGGTCATGCTAAATGCCATGCCTTTCCTCCCGTTCATTTCCCACACAGCTCCGGTCAAACAAATAATCCGTCTTCAAACAACCTTTGTTGGAGGACAAATTCTCCTGACTTTTCTCTTAAGATGGTGCCTTCTCAAGGTGAACGCATTGACTTTACTGTGGTGCGATGGAGACCATTCAGCCCATTGTGTTTGTGATATGAAAGAGCAGTCTAATTACTTCAGAAATTTGTCTATGTTTCCTCTCTGGAAGTCCTTGGACCTGCTCTTGCTGACAATGCATTCTGTATCACTGAAGCTCACTCCATAAAGAATATGGAGACACAGTTGGCACAGCGGGTAAAGCCGCTGCCTCCCAGCCCCAGAGACCTGGGTTCGATCCTGACCTCCGCATTGTCAGAGTGTGTGTGTGTGTGTGTGTGTGTGTGTGTACTGTGTGTGTGCATACATGTGTGTATGTGTGCACGTGTGTGTGTACGTGTGTGTGTATATGTGTGTGCATGTGTGTGTGTACGTGTGCACGTGTGTGTGTCTACATGTGTGTGTACTGTGTGTGTATGAGTGTGTGTGCACGTGTCCATGTGTGCGCATGTGTGTGTCCGTGTATGTGTGTGTATGTGTGTGCGTGTGTGTGCGTGTGTGAAGTTTGCACGTTCTCCCTGTGACTGCGTGGGTTCCCAACCCCCTACCCCGGGGTGCTCCAGTTCCCTCCCACATCCCAATGACGTGTGGGGACGGTGGATTAATTGCCCCCTAAGTGTGTGGGTGTGGGGGCGAATCTGGGGGGAGTGAGGGGAATAAAATGGGATCGGTGTGAATGGCTGGTCGATGGTCGGCACGGACTCGATGGGCCGAAGGGCCTATTTCCGTGCTGTAAGACTCCCAATATCCTCAAGCTCCCCCTGATTCTCCGAGCAGACACAGATGAGCTGATCCAATGGAAAGACAGTGCGGTGAAGTGCACTTTGGCAGATAAAATGAGGTAAGCAAGCTTTCCTTAAATGGCGAGCGGTGATAAGGGACTGGTGCTTAGATGGGAACGAGAGTCCATTCTTTGAAGACAAATGGCTTATTACTGATGCCTACCCACACCCCACACCTGTCGGGCTGCTATCTCCTTCCCCCTCAGCCCATCTCCCCCCCTTTATCTGGTTCCACCTTCTTTACTTAACAGATCCCAGAACCTGCAGCCTCCACGTATCACCTCCCTGCCTCTTGTCTCTTACTTCAGCCCCCTCCCTCCTGGCTCTATCTGCCCAACACCTCTCCCCTGCAGCCCCTGCCTCACCCCTTCCCACTCACCTCTTCATACCGGCCATCGCACCCCCACCCCCCCAACTCCCCACTCTCAGTCCTGCTGCGGGGGTCTTGATCCCAGACGTTGACCATCCCTCCGCCTCCACAGAGTCCGCTCGACCCGCTGAGTTCCTCCAGTGGTTTGCTTCTTCCTGAAGATTCGATGCCTATCCGTCTGCCATTTACTTTAAATCCCGAGCCCTCCCCTCCACGGACTCCGTCTACACTTCCCGCTGCCTCGGGAAAGCAGCCGACATAATCAAAGACCCCACCCACCCCGGACATTCTCTCCTCTCCCCCCTCCCATCAGGCAGAAGATACAAAAGCCTGAAAGCACGTACCACCCGGCTCAAGGACGGCTTCTATCCCGCTGTTATCAGACTATTGAACGGTCCCCTAGTACGATAAGATGGACCCTTGACCTCACAATCTACCTCGTCGTGGCCCTTGCACCTTATTGTCTGCCTGCACTGCACTTTTTCTGTAACTGTGGCACTTTATTCTGCATTCTGTTACCCTGGACTATCTCAATGCACTGTGTAATGAATTGATCCGTACAATCGGTATGCAAGACAAGTTTTTCACTGTACCTCGGTACAGGTGACAATAATAAACCAATTGACCAATTTTACCCTCTGCCTACTTGTAATTGGTTTATTATTGTCACATGTACGGAGATACAGTGAAAAGATTTTGTCTGCGTGCCATCCAGACAAATCATTCCGTACATAAGTACATCAAGGCAGTACAAAAGGAAAAGAGAATGCAAAATAAAGTGTCACAGTTACAGAGAGTGCAGTGCAGGCAGACAATAAGGTGCAAGGGCCACGATGAGGTAGATTGCGAGGTCAAGAGTCCACCTTTAGTGTGTGAAAGGTCCATTCAAGAGTCTGATAACAGTGGGATAGAAGCTGTCCTTGAGCCTGGTGGTATGTGCTCTCAGGCTTTTGTATCTTCTACCTGATGGGAGAGGGGAGAAGAGAGAATGTCCAGGGTGGGAGGAGTCCTTGATTATGTCGGCTGCTTTCCCGAGGCAGCGGTAAGTGTAGACAAGAGTCCATGGAGGGGAGGCTGGTTTACGTGTCGGACTGGGCTGTGTTCACATCTCTCTGCAGTTTCTTGCGGTCTTGGGCAGAGCAGTTGCCATGCCAAGCTGTGGTACTGAACCAATGGGTACACTGCCTCCCTATTTCTTCTCTCAAACCCTCTCGGAATTTCAAACACAAAGGGGATTAAATCGCGCCACCCCCCCCACCCGTCTCCTTCTCTGATCTTAGAACAGAATCCCAGTTTCTGCAGCCTCTCCTCTTCCCAATCCCATCCCAGAACATGCGTGGGAATGATCTCACCTGGACTGGCTGACGTGTGACTCCAGACCAGCCACGGGCACAGAGTCTCTGCCGGATCCCACAGCATTCCCGCAAGCCCCATTCCCCCACATTTCTCTGTGTCCTCTTCTCTCTCACATTCCCTCCGACTCCCTCCAGAATCTCCCGCCACCCCACATCCCATACTTGCCCGACCCCTCCAACTGTTACCCCAAACCCCAGCAGACCATGTGCCACAACCGTTCCAATGTTCCCCAACCCCTAACTGACCTGATTCCTGCCCTTCCTTTGCCCCTGACGGCCCCTATCCACTCCCATTGCCCACAATCCTTGCACCTTCAAAGCCCCCTCTCCTGGATGGGCAAAGCTTCTTACTACAATCCCACCCCACGATTCTCTACAAACTCTCTGTCGTCCCAACCATTCCTTAAGAAAAGACGTCCAGACTTTGACAAAGGTTTCTCTCTCCACAGAGGCTGCCTGACCTGCAGAGTGCTTCCAGAATTTTCCATTTTTTTTTACTTATCCTCTGCACATGAGGCTAATCTGATGGGCAAGTCCCATCATCTGACGGGCGAGTCCCATCATCTGACCGTGAACAACTCATCACACAAGCCTAGTGGCTCAATGTGTTGGCAACTGCCCCCACTAAGCCATTTTAACTTGTCCTATCACAGACATTCCTTTTGTTCTACACATCCCTCTGTGCACAGTTTTAGTCACCCTCAAACCATTAATGCAGAGAAGATTTACGAGGATGTTGCAAGGACTCGAGGGTCTGAGTTATAGGGAGAGGTCGGGCAGGCTGGGACTTTATCCCTTGGAGTGTAGGAGACTGAGGGGTGACCTTATAGAGGCATGTAAAATCATGAGGGGCAGAGATAGGGTGAACGCGCAGAGTTTTTTTCCCAGGGAAGGAGAAATAAAAAACAGAAGGAATAGGCTTAAGGTGAGAGGTGAAAGTTTTAAAAGGGACCTGAGGGGTAACTTCTTCATGCAGAGGGTAGTGGGTATATGGAACGAGCTGCCAGAGGAAGTGGTTGAGGCAGGTACGTTAACAGCATTTAAAAGATAATTGGACAGGTAAACAGATAGGAGGAGCTTAGAGGGATATGGGCCAACTGTGGGCAAATAGGACTGGCCTGGTGGGCACCTTGGTCAGCATGGACTAGTTGGGCCGAAGGGCCTGTTTCCTTGCTGTGTGAATCTGATTATGACTCCATGATTATGACTGTATGATCTCCCTTCCTACTGAAAACCAAATTGCATCCCTTTCTCTCTCTCTCTCTTTCTCAGCCCTGATGAAACATTGGCCGCTTCTCCCTCCACAGATGCTGCCCGACCTGCTGAGTGTTCCTAGATTTTCCGTTTCTGTTTTGGATTTCCAGCGTCTGCAGGTTTTCTTTCTTTCTGATTCTTCAGAAAAACGGGCAAGGGATCAGAGAATCCGATTCTAATGTGGGCAAGAAGGTCAGCAATGGACGTGGTGGGCCGAAGAGCCTGTTTCTGTGCTGTGCCACTCTGTAGCTTTTAAGGATACTTGTTCAGCGGACGGGAGGTCCCAGCGACACAGATCGTATACAAATGGGGTTCTTACCAAGTACGCCTAGTCTGTAGTTTATGGTGACCACTATTACATTGCCATAGCTTGCCAAGACGCTTCCCTCAAACATGTTTCCTGTGCCTTCCATGTATGACCCGCCATGGACAAACATCATCACCGGCTTGGGACCGCTGTCTCGGATATCTGAAAGAGAAAGGAACACGCGAGGGGTTAGGAACTCGTTCGGTTTAACCCATTGCTTCACAGTAAGAAACAGAGCAGCAGGAAGGCACGCAACCACTCCGGCCCGCCCCTCCGTCATCGAGATCACGTGCCATCTCCTGCAGGCTCAAATCCTGCAATCCATCCACAAATCTATCAAACTCTTGCTTCAAATTACAGGTTGAGACACTCTGGCACCTTTGGAACATGACTGAAACCAGATGCGGACATTGCCCACTCTGAGAACCTTTCTCTGGTCAATAGAGCTGTTCTTTCCGCCATCATGTTACTTATTTTATCTGAGCAGACTCTCCAAACACAAATTCAAAGGCCATCCACCTCTCTGCTTGGGGTTCACTACCTGACAGTGAGTTGTCCTCTCTGTGGGTACTCTCTAGTCTGACACCCTTGGGGACTTGACTGGTGCCAGACCTCAGGAAATTCTGGATCACGGGAATTTCCTCCTCCCTGATCAGCTTCCTCTGAGCGGGAGAACTGTCCTCTCTAAGTACAGACACTCCCCGGTTCCTTAAGGTTTCCGAAAGCTGTCTGTTGCTCTAAGTGCCTCAAGAAGGCGGCATCCATCACTAAGGACCCTCACCACCTGGGACATGCCCTCTTCTCGTTACTACCATCGGGGAGGAGGTACAGGAGCCTGAAGACCCGCACAACGATTCAGGAACAGCTTCTTCCCCCTCCGCCGTCAGATTTCTGAACGGTCCACGAACCCACGAACACGACTTTGTTATTCCTTTTTTGTTGCCTTCCTTTATTCCTTCCTTTATCACTATTTATTTATTTAGTAATTTATAGTAATCTTATGTCCTGCCTCCGTACTGCTGCCGCAAAACAACACATTTCACAACATACTGTATGTCAGTGATAATAAACCTGATTCTGATTCAGAAACACTCTGGGCTGAGATTG
Organism: Pristis pectinata; assembly: GCF_009764475.1. NCBI lineage: Eukaryota > Metazoa > Chordata > Chondrichthyes > Rhinopristiformes > Pristidae > Pristis > Pristis pectinata. The sequence continues at coordinate 6,257,801 of NC_067440.1, read as the reverse complement.
CAAAAGTTGCACTAGTAGGTTAATTAGCTGCACATTAGTATCGATCTTAGTTAATTTTAGCTCTCAGATAGAACATAGAACCATAGAACATTACAGCACAGTACAGGCCCTTCGGCCCACAATGTTGTGCCGGCATTTTATCCTGCTCTAAGATCTATCTAACCCTTCCCTCCCACATAGCCCCCTATTTTTCTACCATTCATGTGTCGATCTAAGAGTGTCTTGAATGTCCCTAATGTATCTGCCCCCACAACCTCTGCCGGCAGTGCGTTCCACGGACCCACCACTCTCTGTGTAAAAAAACTTACCCCTGACATCCCCCTTATACCTTCCTCCAATCACCTTAAAATTATATCCCCTCGTGTTAGCCATTGTCACCCTGGGAAAAAGTCTCTGACTGTCCACTCGATCTATGCCTCTTATCTTGTACACCTCTATCAAGTCACCTCTCATCCTCCTCCTCTCCAAAGAGAGAAGCCCCAGCTCGCTCAACCTATCCTCATAAGACATGCTCTCCAATCCAAGCAGCATCCTGGTAAACCTCCTCTTTAAAGCTTCCACATCCTTCCTATAATGAGGCGACCAGAACTGAACACAATGCTCCAAGTGTGGTCTGATCAGAGTTCTATAGAGATAGATCTTAGTTAGAATCAGTTAACTAGTATAGATCTGTACTCCGGATTCAAAGCCTACTAGACCATGGGAGTTACCAGACCACAGAATACTGGACGAGGGGGCTTCAACATTGACACAGAGGCGCAGCGGGTAGTGCCGCTGCCTCACAGTTCCACTGACCCAGGTTCGATCCCGACCTCCGGCTCTGCGTGTGTAGAGTTTGCACATTCTTCTTGTGACCATGTGGATTTACCCCCAGGGGCTCTGGGTTCCTCCCTCATCCCAAAGTCAGTAATATATCCTGGTTGAATACATTTTTGGTGAGAATTACTGAACATCTCCATATGTGTCTGCCACTGCCGATATATCCTCATGTTAGAGTCATAGAGGGTCAATCAACATGGAAATAGGTCTCTCAGCCCAACTCATCCACGCCAACCAAGGTTCCCATCTAAGTTTCACTCTATGAACGAGTCTCAGCTGTATTCATCACAAAATAAACCCGAATGCTTTTGTTATCTCTTTAAAGATAAAAGTCTCAGAGGCAGGCGCATTTATAATTTGTGCAGCATAGAAAAATGACCTGGGACGTGGTGTAACCGGGGTCATTGAGTGAATGGACTGGAAGATCACTCTGTTTCTCTACAGAACATAGAACAGCACAGGAACAGGCCCTTCGGCCCACAGTGTCTGTGCCGAACACGATGCCGAATTAAACTAAATCCCTTCTGCCTGCACGTGATCCATATCCCTCCATCCCCTGCACATTCATGTGTCTGTCTAACAGCCTCTTAAACCCCACTATCGTATCTGTCTCCACCACCACCCCTGGCAGCCTGTACCAGGACCCACCACTTCCTGTGTAAAAAATCCCTGCATGGCACATCTCCTTTAGACTTTCCCCCTCTCACCTTAAATGCACGTCCTCCAATATTTGACATTTCTACCCTGGGAGAAAGATTCTGACTGTCCACCCTATCTATGCCTCTCATAATTTTATAAACTTCTGTCTCCCCTCAGCCTCCGACGCGCCAGAGGAAAGAAACTAAGTTTGTCCAACCTCTCCTTATAGCATATGCCCTCTAGTCCAGGCAGCATCCTGGTGAACCTCTTCTGCACCCTCTCCAAAGCCCCCACATCCTTCCTGTAACGGGGGCGACCAGAACTTCACACAATACTCCAAGTGCAGCCTGACCAAGGTTTTATACAACTGCAACGTGACGTCCTGACTCTCATACTCAATGCCCCGACCGATGAAGGCAAGTGTTCCGTACACCTTCTTTACCAGTCTGTCTACTCCTGTGGCCACTTTCAGGGTCAATTTACGGCAGCCAGTTAACCCACCAACTTGCATGTCTGTTTATGACTATCCATTGGTCGGAGAAGGAGGTTCAGGATGGACCAGGACTCCTTGCCTTGTGTGGTCTGTGCATAGACAATGCATCCTCTGACCAACACAGGAGCAGGAGAAGGCCACTCGGCACCTCAAACCTACTCCGCGGCTCACCTCTTCTTCTGTGCCAGTTCTCCACCGCCCTCGATTCCTCACTTCCAAAACTGTATCCACTTCCCTCTTTAGATATCATCAATGATCCAGCCTCCGTAACCCTTCAGAGATTCACCGACCTCTGTGAGAAGAACTTCCTACCCACCTACACAAGAACGTAAGAAATAGGAGCAGGAGGAGGCCATCTGGCCCGTCGAGCCTGCTCCGCCATTCAATAAGATCGTGGCTGATCTGGCCGTGGACTCAGATCCACCTACCTGCCTTTTCCCCATAACCATTCCCCTACGATGTGTCTTAAATATATTTAATATATTTAAGACACATCGTAAGGGCAGCCTCTACTGCTTCCCTGGGCAGAGAATTCCACAGATTCACTGCTCTCTGGGAAAAGCAGTTTCTCCTCAACTCTGTCCTAAATTATTCCCCCTAATGTTGAGACCACATCCCCCGAGTTCTAGTCACACCTTCCAGTGGAAACAACCTTCCTGCCTCTATCTTATCTCTCCCTTTCATAATTTTATATGTTTCTATAAGATCCCCTCTCATTCTTCTGAATTCCAGCGAGTATAGTCCCAGGTGACTCGATCTCTCCTCATAGACTAACCCCCTCATCTCCAGAATCAACCTGGTGAACCTCCTCTGCACCGCCTCCAAAGCCGGCATATCCTTCCTCAAGTAAGGCAACCAGAACTGCACGCAGTACTCTGGGTGCGGCCTCACCAGTACCCTGTACAGTTGCAGCATAACCTCCCTGCTTTTAAATTCAATCCCTTTAGCAAAGAAGGCCAACGTTCCAATTGCCTTCTTGATAACCTGTTGCACCTGCAAACCAACCTTTTGCGATTCATGCACAAGCACTCCTAAGTCCCTCTGCACAACAGCACGCTGCAATCTTTCACCATTTAAATAATAACCTGATCTTCTATTTTTCCTTCCAAAGTGGATAACCTCGCATTTACCAACATTGCACTCCATCTGCCGGACCCTTGCCCACTCAGTTAACCTATCTATATCTCTCTGTAGACTCTCCGCATCCTCTGCACAATTTGCTTTTCCATTCAATTGAGAGTCATACGCTCCACCTCAGTGTTAAATGACCACCCCCCTAATCCTGTAACCCTGCCCCCTTGTTTGAGACTCTCCCTCTGCTGGGAACATCTCCACAACGACCCCGTCACATCTCCTCGGGATCTGAGATCTGAACATTCTGCACAAAAAGATGCATTTCACTGTGTGTTTCGATGTACATGTGACTAATAAAGAAATCTTATCTTATATTTCAATAAGATTGCCCTTCATTCAAAACGCAAAAGAATATAGATATAATTTCTTCAGCCACTGGTGATAGACAACCCTCTCACCTCAGGAGTTAACCCAGTGAATTTCTTCTGAACTGTCTCCAGTGCCAGTGTTTCCTTTCTCACATCAGGGGACCAACACTGTGTCCAGTGCTCCAGGTGCAGCCTCGCCAACACCCTGTACAACGGGAACAACCCTTTCCCATTTCTAACCTCCGACTCCCCTGCAATACAGGCCGATGTACCATTTGCCTTCTGGCCCACCTGCTGTACCTGCCTGGTTACTTTTTGTGATTCAGACACCAAGACACCCCAATCCCTCTTCACTCACCTGAGGAGCCACTCCATTGCGATCACAGACCGCCTTTATATTCATCTTACTGACACCCTGACCATTCCCTTTTCTGGGAGAAGACACAGGAGCTCGAAAGCCCGGACATCCAGACTCAAGAACAGCTTCTTCCCCACTGCTGTCAGACTCCTGAACCAGTCACCTCTCTCACATCCCCTTCCCAGTGGGGCTGCCACGTTCTCGGACTCTTCACTCTGCCTCTTCCGTTATTGTCACTTTAGCATTTCTTTTTGCGCTACCTCAGTTTGCACCACCTCAATTGCACTACCTCAGTTTGCACTACCTCATTTGCACTACCCCGGTTTGCACTACCTCGGTTTGCACCACCTCAGTTTGCACTACCTCAGTTTGCACTGCCTCAGTTTGCACTACCTCAGTTTGCACTACCTCAGTTTGCACTGCCTCAGTTTGCACTACCCCCGGTTTGCACTACCTCGGTTTGCACCACCTCAGTTTGCACTACCTCAGTTTGCACTGCCTCAGTTTGCACTACCCCCGGTTTGCACTACCTCGGTTTGCACTGCCTCAATTTGCACTACCCCGGTTTGCACTGCCTCGGTTTGCACTGCCTCAGTTTGCACTGCCTCAGTTTGCACTACCTCAGTTTGCACTGCCTCAGTTTGCACTGCCTCGGTTTGCACTACCTCGGTTTGCACTACCTCAGTTTGCACTGCCTCGGTTTGCACTACCTCGGTTTGCACTACCTCAGTTTGCACTTCTACGCTCTACATTCTGTTGTTTTGCACTCACCGTTGTATTTATTGTATTTATTACCATGGACACTGTTTACATTGTGAGATTCACGCAAGCGAAGAATTTCATTGCAGCCTGGCGTATATGACAATAAACTCACCCGAATCTGAGTCTGAAACTGACATTCAATCTGAATCTGAAACTAATGGGCATGACTTTGCACTTCCCCATATTTTCACCCGCTGGCTCAATCCATCCACAGGGTCCTGACATCCTTAATCACAGCATGCCCTCCCAACTACTTTCATGCCATTGGTAAACCTGAACACCCCACACTCTGCCCGCGTTGCCGATCATTAATGGAAACGGGAGATAACCGAGGGCCCCGTGTGTGAGGATGAGGGGAAGAATCTGAGGCGAGTTGATGGGAGTGTGGAGAGAATAAAATGGGATTGGGTGGTTGATGGTCCGTGTGGACTGTTAGGTTATAGGGAAATAAGTGGGAGAATGGAACAGATGGGATTGCTCCGAGAGCAAGCACAGACTCGATGGGCCAAAAGGCCTCCTTCCATGCCGTAAGGATATATATTAGTTTTCGTTTATTATTGTCACATGTACCAAGACACAGTGAAAAGCTTCTGTCTGCATGCCGTCCAGACAGATCATTCCGTACATAAGTACATCAAGGTAGTAAAAAGGAGAACAGAATGCAGAATATAGCGTTACAGTTACAGAGAAAGCGCAGTGCAGGCAGACAATAAGGTGCAAGGGCCACGACGAGGTAGATTGTGAGGTCAAGAGTTCATCTTTTAGCGTACGTTCAACAGTGGGATAGAAGTTGTTCTTGAGCCTGGTGGTACGTGTTCTCGAGCCTGGTGGTACGTGTTCTCAGGCTTTTGTACCTTCTGCCCAACGGGAGAGGGGAGAAGAGAGAATGTCTGGGGTGGGAGGGGCCCTTGATTATGTCGGCTGCTTTCCCGAGGCAGCGGGAAGTGTAGACGGAGTTAACGGAGGGGAGGCTGGTTTGCGTGATGGACTGGGCTGTGTCCACAACTAGTTTCTTGCGGTCCTGGGCAGAGCAGTTGCTGTACCAAGCCGGGATGCATCCGGATAGGCTGCTTTCTGTGATGCATCTGTAAAAATTGGTGAGGGTCATCAGGGACATGCCGAATTTCCTTAACCTTCTGAGGAAGTAGAGGTGCTGGTGAGCTTTCTTAGAATAGAAGGAAAATAGGTCTAACGGCTGGACCATCTGCTTGATCCTCGGGTGGCTGTTATTGATGAGGGTGACAATTCTTGTCTGACACCCCTGGGTGGGATGTAGGCGAGGCTCTACCCTGCCACCCTGCCTGGCATCGGATAGTTTCCCAAGCACGCACCATGGCCCTCAATGTCTCTCCCCATCCCCCATCTAGACCGCAGGACAGCCCAGTGCCCCTGACCCAAACCCCACGCCCCTCCCACTCACCCTGCCCCACGAACAGACCAGTTACACTGCGAATGAAGGCACCGCTTGAGACCACACCACCCCCTCCCCAGCGCCAGCCGCTGCAGTGAGAGGCAGCTGGACCGTCGGAAAAGAAAAAGAGACTTTGGAACCAAACAGCGTACTTGGTTGGCTGTGGAGTAGCTGACTAGATGAGCTGGAGTCAAAGCTGCGAGCTGGTTGGCTCCAACCAGGACTCTTTCTGTGCAGCAGAGGAAGTGGGTCTGAAAAGGGAAGAGAGGGAGAAAACTGAAGAAGAGTGAAAAATAAAGAAAACAACACTCTTTCCCCCTCCCTCCCCCGCCTCCCCGCCCGCACTTCACTCTACCAGACACTCCAACAAACTTCTACAGGTGTACTGTCGAAAGTATCCTGACTGGTTGCATCACGGTCTGGGACGGCAGTTCCAACACACAGGAGCTGCAGAGAGCAGTGGACCCTGCCCAATACATCACGGGCACATCCCTCCCCACCATCGGGAGTATCTACAGGAGGCGCTGCCTCAAGAAGGCAACATCCACCATCAAGGATCCCCCCGCCATCCGGGCCGTGCTGTCTTCTCGCAGCTCCCATCGGGCAGGAGGTACAGAAGCCTGAAGTCCCCACACCACCAGGTTCAGGAACAGCTACTTCCCTTCAACCATTCGGTCCTTGAACCAACCTGCACAACCCTAATCACTACCTCAGTATAGCAACACTGGGACCACTTTGCACTATAAAAGACTTTTTGTTCTAATTGTGTTCTTTCTTGTATAATTTTGTATAATTTATGTTTTCCTTGTGAGTGTTGTGTATCTGATGCTCTGTGCCTGTGATGCTGCTGCAAGTAAGGTTTTCATTGCACCCGTGCACACATGGGCTTGCACCAACAATAAACTCGACTTCGACTTTGTCCTCCACTCTCCTTGTCCTGGCCAACTGCACAGAATGCTGGCCGTCCACCCGCACCGGATACTCTCCAGATAACACTGACCTCTGCGGCCTCATAATTGGCTCCTCAGCTATTTGTCAGACCAAGTCTGAACTGATCTCAACTTAGCCAGGCAGAGACGGACATGGAAAGGGGCAGGTTTGGAAACGATCTTCAATGGATTAGTTTGGAATGATGGGGCATGGGCTGGCTGGAGACCCGATTAGTTGAGCACATCACCAATCTCTTGGTATAATTGACGCTGAAAGCACGTACCACCAGGCTCAAGGACAGCTTCTATTGTAAGTCTATTAAACGGTCGCGTAGTACGATAAGATGGGTTCTTGACCTCACAATCTACCTTGTCGTGGCCCTTGCACCTTATCGTCTGCCTGCACTGCACTTTCTCTGTAACTGTAACACCTTATTCTGCATTCCGTTATTGCTTTTCCCTCAATGTACCGATGTAATAAAATGATCTGTGTGGATGGCATGCAAAACAAAGTTTTTCACTGTACTTCAGTACATGTGACAATAATAAACAAATTTACCCAATTTAATGAATCAAACAACATCTCAGAGAGTTGAACAGCACAGAAACAGGCCCTTTGTCCTACCGGGTCTGTGCTGAACTTCCAATCACCCTTTCACACCAATCCTGTTTCACTCTTCCACATTCCCTACAACTTGCTCCCAGATTATACCCTCACCCATACACTAGGGTCAATTAACCCACCGACCCCACATGTCGTTGGGATGTGGGAGGGAACCGGAGCACCCGGGGGAAGCCCACGTGGTTACAGGGAGAACATGCAGACCTCTCTCTGTCTCTGTGCGTGTGTGTGTCATTCTCTTTCTCTTTCTCTCTCTCTCTGTCCTTGTGTCTCTCTGTCTGTGTGTGTGTCTCTCTCTCTGTCTCTCCGTCTCTCCCTCTATCTCTCTGTGTGTGTGTGTGTGTGTGTGTGTGTCTCTCTCTCTCTCTCTCTCTTTCTCTCTCTCTGTATGTCTCTCTCTCTCCCTCTCTCACTCACACACACAGGGCCGGAGGTCGGGATCGAACCCGGATCTCTGGCGCTGCGAGACAGCGGCCTTACCCGCTGTGCCACTGTGCTAAATATTGCATTTGAACATTGGAGATGAGAGTTGTGTACTTAATTCATCCTGCCTCCCTGAGGTTGGTTAAAGGTAGAAAGGGTTAAATTACAGATCAGCCATTGTCTAGTCAAAAGGTTCAGGGCTGAATGGCCTTCAGTATTTCAAATATCCCCCTGACACACTTAAAGACACCCTTACTGGAGAGCCCACCCCGCCTTCCCTCTTTTGTCCACCCATCACTGCCCTGCCTTTCTCTCCTGTATATTGGGCTTCCCCTTTTCCTATCTTCAGTCCTGAAGAAGGGTCCTGACCCAGAATGTTGACCGCCTGCTTTTCTCCACGGATGCTGCCTGGCCTGCTGAGTTCCTCCAGCATCACCGTGTTTTTCACCTGTCCATCTCCTCTCCTCCCCTCCCCCTATCCTTTACTCCATGGTCCACTGTCCTCTCCCACCGGATTCCTCCTCCTTCAGCCCTTTGCCTCTTCTACCCGTCACCTCTCAGTTTATCACATCTTCCCCCCCCCCAACCTACCTTCCCCCTCTCACCTGAACTCACCCATCCCCTGCCCATGTGTTCTCCTCCCCCTCCTCCCACCTTCTTATTCTGGCCTCTGCCCTCTTCCTTTCCAGTCCTGGTGAAGGGTCTCGGCCCGAAACGTCAACTGTTCATTTCCCTCCACGGATGCTGCCTGACCTGCTGAGTCCCTCCAGCACTTTCTGTGTGTTGCTCCAGATTCCAGCATCTGCAGAATCTCTGTGTCTCCTGAAGTAACTTGTCTTCTCTCTTCCCCAGTTCTGACGAGTCCCAGACCTGAGACGTTGACTCTGTTTCCCTCCCCACAGATGCTGCCTGACCTGCTGAGTGTTTCCAGCACTCTTGTTTTTAGTTCGGGTTTCCAGCATCTGCAGTTATTTTTATGATCACCAAATAGTACAATGTTGTACACCCACAAAGCAGAAGGTACATTTTATTTCTAACAGCTGTCATTTACTGGGAATTATTTTTGAAACTGCCAGTGTCTAAATGACTCAAGAAAACCTAGATTGGTGTTACTTAAGGAGGACAAATAGGTTGTAAAATTCAGCTGATTACTGGAGGAGTGTGTGTGTGTGTGTGTGCACGCGCACGCGCGCCCGTGTGTGTTTTGTGTGTGTCCGTGTGTGTTTTGTGTGTGTATCTGTGTGTTTTGTGTGTGTGTGTCCGTGTGTGTGTGTCCATATGTGTTTTGTGTACGTGTGCCGGTATGTTTGTCTGTGTGTGCGTGTCTGTCTGTACGTGTGTGTGCTTGTGCGTGTGTCTGTGTGTGTGCATGCGCACATGTGTGTGTGTCTGTGTGCACGTGTGCGTGTGTGTGTGTGTGTGTGTGTGTTGTTCCCGACAGGATCAGGGGAACAGTTGAGCAGCCAGCGGGACGATAAGATATTGAAAGGGACCCTGGGAACCACACAGCACAGGAACAGGCCCTTCAGCCCGCCAGTCCATGCTGACCATCAACCGGCCATTTACACTGATCCCAGTCTTTTTCTCATCCCTCCCACATCCCAACGACGTGCGGGGTCAGTGGGTTAGTCGGCCGCTGTGAATTGCCCCCCTAGCGTGTGGGTGAGGGGTAGAATCCGGGGCGGGGGGGGGGTGGTTGGTGGGAGTTGGTGGGAATGTGGGGAGAATAAAATGGGATCAGTGTGAATGGGTGGTTGATGGCTGGCATGGACTCGGTGGGCCAAAGGGCCTGTTCTCATTCTCTCTCTCTCCCTCTCTGCCCTCGAGTCTGGCCCCCTCGGGAAGGTGTTGTTGGGTTTCCTCCAAGCTTTAAGCCTCAACGAGTCCCTTCAGAGCTACTTGAAGGGTGAGTGAAGATCCCCGGATCTCCTCATCATCAACGTTGCCCTCAGCGCACTGCCCTTCCCACCCCCAGTCCCTCTGATTCGCCCTCACTCTGCTCCTTGATTTATACAGATCACAAGAGGCCATTTGGCCCATTGTTTACCAGTGGTGCAATCCCATCATAGAGTCACACAGCACGGAGACAGGACCTTCAGCCCAACTTGTCCATGCCAACCACGGTGCCCACCAAGCCAGTCCCATTTGCCCAACTTTGGCCCATATCCCTCCAAACCTTTCCTATCCATGTACCTGTCCAAGTGTCTTTTAAATGTTGTTAATGTACCTGCCTCAACCACTTCCTCTGGCAGCTCCTTCCATATACAGACCATGAAAAAGTTGCCCCTCAGGTTCTTATTAAATCTCTCTCCTGTCACCTTAAACCTATGCCCTCTAGTTTTTAGTTCCTCTTCCCTGAGAAAAAGACTGTTCACCCCATCTATAGCCCTCAGCTCTATAAGGTCACCCCTCAGTCACCTACGTTCCAAGGAATAAAGTCCCAGCCTGCCCAACCTCTCCCTATAACTCAGGCTGATGAGTCCTGGCAACATCCTCGTGAATCTCCTCTGCGCTCTTTAATGATGTCAGGGTGACCAAAACTGTCTCCAATACTCCAAGTGCGGTCTTGCTAAAGTCTTGTGTGACTCTAACAGTGCTATACTCAATGCCCTGACTGATGAAGGCCAGCCTGCCAAACGCCTTCTTCACCGCCCTGTCTACCTGTGACGCCACTTTCAGGGGACCATGTCCTTGTAGTTCTCAGTCCCTCTGTTCTACAGCACTCCCCAGGGCCTGTCCAGGACTCAAGAGCCTGAGTAATATTCCCCTGTACCCCTGCAACTCTCTCTCACATGTACAATGGGCAATCAACCATTTTTCCCCATTTAAATAACGGTCTATTCTTTTGTTCTACCTTCTGAAGTAAACAACACCACATTTCCCTGAACTATACTCCATTTACTAGATCTTTGCCCACTTACCTAACCTAACCTAACAATATCTCCCTGTTAAGTACTTGCACCCTCCTTGCAGCCATTTTCCTGTCTATTTTTGTGATATCACTTCTGTCCTCGTGAGTTGTTAACGTACATTGTAAGCAGTTGGTGGCCCAGCACTGATCCCTCTTGGTAGCCACTGGTCACAGGCGACCATCCTGAAGGGGACCCTTTATCCTCACCCACTGCTCCCTACCTGTTAGCCAGACCTCCAGAGCTATAGAAACAGGCCCTTCGGTCCAACTCATCCATGTTGCCTATCTGTCTTCCTAAGCTAGTCCCACTTGCCCACATTTGGCCCATATCCCTCTAAACCTTTCCTATCCATGTACCTGGCAGCTCATTCCATATACCCACCACCCTCTGAGTGAAAAACTTGCCCCCCAGATCCCCTTTAAATCTATCCCCTTCCAATATCCAAAAGCCTGAGAGCACGTACCACCAGACTTAAGGAAGGCTTCTATCCTGCTGTTATCAGACTCTTGAACGGACCTCTCACACGCTGGAAGATGAACTCTTGATCTCCCAGTCTACCTTGTTGTGGCCCTTGCATCTTATTGTCTGCCTGCACTGCACTTTCTCTGTAACTGTAACACTTTATTCTGCATTCCGTTTTCTTTTTACGACCTCGACGTACTTATGCATTGAATAATCTGTCTGGATGGTATGCAAAACAAAAGCTTTTCACTGTATCTTGGTACATGTGACAGTAATAAACCAATTCCAATTCCTATGCTCTCTGGTTTTAGATTCCCCTGCTCTGGGAAAAAGACCATAACTGTCTATCCGTGCTGATATATTTACCGCCAACTTTCCATGAAATGTCTACTGGAAAATAAAATGGAAATATCTTTATTAGTCATATGTGCATCGAAACACACAGTGAAATGCATCTTTTTGTGCAGAGTGTTCTGGGGGCAGCCCACAAGTGTCGCCACGCTTCCGGCGCCAACATAGCACGCCCACAACTTCCTAACCCGTACGTCTTTGGAATGTGGGAGGAAACCGGAGCACCCGGAGGAAACCCACGCAGACACGGGGAGAACGTACAAACTCCTTACAGACAGCGGCAGGAATTAAACCCGGGTCGCTGGCACCATAATAGCGTTACGCTATACTAAAACCCCAATGGTATATTCTCCAAATAAAACAATACTTTGCTGATGAGACTCTATTGATGAATAGATATGCAGAAGGAACCTGGGGTCCAAGTCCACAGCTCCCTGAAAGCGGCCGCGCAAGTTGATAGTGTGGTAAAGAAGGCGTATGGCATGCTTGCCTTCATTGGTTGAGGAATTAAGTTCAGGAATCGGGAAGTCATGGGGCAGCTTTATAAAACTCTGGTTCAGCCGCATCTGGAGTATTGCATTCAGTTCTGGTCGCCCCCATTATAGGAAGGATGTGGAGACTGTCAAGAGGTTCACCAGAACGCTGCCCAGATTAGAGAGCAGGAGCTATAAGGAGGGGCTGGACAAACTTTGGTTGTTTTCTCTGGAGCATCGGAGGCTGAGGGGAGACCTGAGAAGTTTATAAAATTATGAGAGGCATAGATAGAGGCATAGACAGCCAGTATCTTTCTCCTAGGGTTGAAGTGTCTAATACTAGAGGGCATGCATTTGAGAGCAAAAAAGTTCAAAGGTGATGTGCGGGACAAGTTTTACACAGAGAGTGGTGGGTGCCTGGAATGTGCTGCCAGGGGTGGGGGTGAAGGCAGATACAACTGAGGCATTTAAGGGGCTCTTAGATAGGCACATGGATGTGCAGAGAATGGAGGGATATGGACCATGTGCAGGTTGAAGGGATTAGGTGTCACTATCTTAACTAGTTCAGCACAACATAGTGGGCCGAAGGGCCTGTACTGTTTGATGTTGGATCCCCAGGGTGAATCTCTCCACAGAAGACATCCGAGAAAAGGTGATGTTTGCTGTCTGGGAAGGATCTTAAAGATGAGTTTTAGGAACAGTTTAATATTGCTGATTGAATCCAATCTAGAGTTGTTGTACAGCATGGAATGAAACCCAATCCCCACGGTAGTGTAGAGGTTAGCGTGACGCCATTACAGCGCCAGCGACCCAGGTACAATTCCTGCCGCTGTCTGTAAGGAGTTTGTACATTCTCCCCGTGTGCCTGCGTGGGTTCCCTCCGGGTGCTCTGGGTTCCTCCCACATTCCAAAGACGTACGGGTTAAGAAGTTGTGGGCATGTTATGTTGGCGCCGGAACTGTGGCGACACTTGCGGGCTGCCCCCAGAACACTCGACGCAAAAGATGCATTTCACTGTGTGTTTCGATGTACATGTGACTAACAAAGAGATCTTATCTAGTGTGTGATAGTGAGGATTGGAAATAATTAGGAGAGATGTATATGGTATTGATTGAATGCTAACAGGTACAGTTGGATGGAGTGGGCTAAAACCCCATCAGGAATCACCTTAGAGTGGGAACTGACAATCGTTACAAACCAGTCTACATTGTGAATTGAAATTCCATCGTGTCTGCACCGGGCTACCCCCAAAACATTCTTAGCAACGCAAAAAGACATAATTCACTGTGTGTTTCGATGTACATGTGACAAATAAATATCTTGTATCTTGTACACTCACCGTACACCGATCCCATTTTATTCTCCTCACATTCCCGTCAACTGGACTCTTGACCTCACAATCCACCTCGTCGTGGCCCTTGCACCTTATTGTCTGCCTGCACTGCACTTTCTCTGTAACTGTGGCACTTTATTCTGCATTCTGTTATTGCTTTACCTTGTACCACCTCAATGCACTGTGTAATGAATTGATCTGATGGATGGCATGCAAAACAAAGTTTTCTGCTGTACCTCGGCACATGTGACAATAATAAACTAATTCCAAATCCCTCCACGATCTACCCCTCACCCACACACTTCAGAGAGGTGAATTAACCCACTGACCTGCCCATCTTTGGGATGCAGTCACAGGGAGAACACATAAAAACCACACACACACACACACACACACACACACAGCACCGGTGGTCGGGATCAAACCCAGGTCTCTGGAGCTGGGAGGCAGTGGTTCCACCAGCTGTGCCGGGAGAGCATTGGTGTCTTCAAAAGGAAAGGCACAATGCGTTGTTCTTCAGATGCTGTCATGGCCCTGGATTGTGTGACAGGACAGGGCGGAGTGAACTCCATATCTAACCGCAGCTGTACCATGGAGTGTTTGAAGAGGCAACTTGGAGCAAGTCTCTCCAGCAGAAACCCTTTCATAAAGACAGCTTCAACACTTATATTTTTATATTTTTAATTAACAGTGACAAGTTCCTAATGGGTTTCAAGACAAACTAACAAACAGTTTGGTGGCCCATTGGCGCAGCGGGTAGTACTGCTGTTTCTCAGCCCCAGAGACCCGGGTTCAATCCCAGCCTCCGGCGCTACGTGTGTGCACACGTGTGTATGTGCACACGTGTGTGTGTGTGCGCACGTTCTCCCTGTGACCGTGGGGGTTCCCCCCCCCCCGGGTGCTCCGGTTCCCTCCCACATCCCAACGACGTGCGGGGTCGGTGGGTTAATCAGCCGCTGTGAATCGCCCCCTCTAATGTGTGGGTGAGGGGTTAGAATCTGGGGGGGGGGGAGTTGATGAGAGTGTGGGGGGAATAAAATCGGTGTAAGTGGGTGGTTGACGGTCAGTACGGACTCGGTGGGCCGAAGGGCCTGTCTCCGTGCTGTATCTCTCTGTGAGTGGGACAATGCAGAGAAATGTGATGGTGAGAGTGAACTAATTTGTACCTTCGATTGTATAGTAATGGCAGCTGTAATCTATAGTGGAATGAAATGTAGAAGGAACGGTTTAATAGTGTTCACATAATCCCATCAGGAATTACTGTACAGCATGGAATGAAATCCCTGAGTAAGTGTGATAGTGAGGATTGGAAATAATTAGGAGAGATTTATCCTGTATTGATTGAAACCCAATCGGCACATTTCACTGTGTCGATTAAAGCCCATTAGGAAACATTTAACCGTGGGGAGTGAAATCCATTAGGAACCATTTAACAGTGGGGATTCAGACTCATTCACGTCCATTTTAGAAAGCGGATTCAAAGCCTTTCGAAACTGATTTACAGAACAAACTGCAGCCCAGTGGAGAGAGGGATGTGGTCAGGACACACCGACTGATCTAACCAGGGATGGAGCCCGTGAGGAGCTGTTTTACAGAGAGGTCTGAACCCTACTGGCACCAGTGGGGACGATTGCCCGTTACTGACCATTTTATAGTGAAGCCTGAATGATTTTATAACTGGTGCCGTTGGCATCAGTAACTATTTTAAAATGGGGACTTAATGCCATTGATAACCGATCCACTGTGGGGACTGAACCAGAACAGGAAATGTTTTATATTGCAGAACTGAACTTCAACATGAACCGTTTTATGTGGGGACTAAACCCCAGTAGGAACCATTCGATATTGGGGGACTGAACCCCAATAGGAACCGTTTGATATTGGGGGAATGAACCCCAATAGGAACCATTTGATATTGGGGGAATGAACCCCAATAGGAACCATTTGATATTGGGGGAATGAACCCTGATATGAACCATTTGATATTGGGGGACTGAACCCCAATAGGAACCGTTTGATATTGGGGGAATGAACCCCGATATGAACCATTTGATATTGGGGGACTGAACCCCAATAGGAACCGTTTGATATTGGGGGATTGAACCCCAAAAGGAACCGTTTGATATTGGGGGGCTGAACCCCAATAGGAACCATTTGATATTGGGGGAATGAACCCCGATATGAACCATTTGATATTGGGGGAATGAACCCCGATATGAACCATTTGATATTGGGGGACTGAACCCCAATAGGAACCATTTGATATTGGGGGAATGAACCCCGATATGAACCATTTGATATTGGGGGACTGAACCCCAATAGGAACCATTTGATATTGGGGGAATGAACCCCGATATGAACCATTTGATATTGGGGGACTGAACCCCAATAGGAACCGTTTGATATTGGGGGAATGAACCCCGATATGAACCATTTGATATTGGGGGACTGAACCCCAATAGGAACCGTTTGATATTGGGGGAATGAACCCCAATATGAACCATTTGATATTGGGGGAATGAACCCCGATATGAACCATTTGATATTGGGGGAATGAACCCCAATAGGAACCGTTTGATATTGGGGGAATGAACCCCAATAGGAACCGTTTGATATTGGGGGAATGAACCCCAATAGGAACCGTTTGATATTGGGGGAATGAACCCCAATAGGAACCGTTTGATATTGGGGGAATGAACCCCAATAGGAACCGTTTGATATTGGGGGAATGAACCCCGATATGAACCATTTGATATTGGGGAACTGAACCCAAATAGGAACCGCAGACAGAAGATTTTCACTGAATCTCGGTACATGTGACAATAATAAACCAATTACCAACTCCACTTCTTAAAAACATGTTACATGGTAACCTGGTAAATTCTAAGGGCGAGAGGCTACCGATGCTGGAATCTGGGGTAAAACAACAAACTGCTGGAGGAACTTAGCGGCTCGGGCAGCATCTGTAGGGGGGATCTCAACCCGAAACGTCGACCATCCCTTTCCCTCCACAGGTGATGAGAGGCATAGATCGAGTGAACAGTCAGAGACTTTTTCCCAGGGTGATAAGGTGATTGGAGGAAGATATAAGGGGGACGTCAGGGGTAAGTTTTTTACACAGAGTGGTGGGTGCGTGGAACACACTGCCAGCAGAGGTTGTGGGGGCAGATACATTAGGGACATTTAAGAGACTCTTAGATACATGAATGATAGAGAAATGGAGGGCTATGTGGGAGGGAAGGGTTAGATAGATCTTAGAGCAGGATAAAATGTCGGCACAACATTGTGGGCCGAAGGGCCTGTACTGTGCTGTAATGTTCTATGTTTCTTTTGTGCTCAAGTTTAAAGGCAGTGCAGGGAACAGAACCAGCAGAAGTTTCAGGGAGTGTTGGATCCCACTGGATATCTCCTGGGGAGCCTGATGCCACAGAGGCAGTCACAGAGTGCTACAGCACAGCAACAGGCCCTTCGGCCCACCATGTCCATGCCGACCTTTTTCACCCATCTACACCAATCCCATTTGTCTGCAAAATGTGCCTTGGCTGCTCAAGTGTCTGTCTAAATACCTCTTAAACGTAGAGATTGTATCTGATTCCAGCACCAGCCCATTCCAGATATCAACCCCTCTCTGTGTAAAAAAACTTTCTCCTGAGATCCCCCCTTTAAATCTCCTTCTTCTCTACCTTAAACCTGCGCCCTCTTTGTTATTGAATCACCTACCACGGGAACGAGATTCTGACTATCTACCCTATCTATGCCTCTCGTAATCTTATACACCTCTAACAGGTCACCCCTCGGCTTCCTTCGCTCCAGGAAAACAAGCCCAGCCTGTCTGACCTCTCCCCATAACTGAAGTCCTCCAATCCAGGCAACATCCCGATGAACCTCCCCTGCACCCTCTCTCCAGCATAACCACATCCTTCCGACCGGAACTGCATGGAAGTCCGGCCTAAACTGGGATTTTTAAACGGTCGGAGTAGATTATGGGGGTTTTACTAATCTTACCAGTCAGATTATTCACCGGGTTCGACTTTTGAGGCCAGGATTGTCTAACAAGGAGAAGTTAAGATAAGGTATCTTTATCAGTCACATGTATATTGAAACACATAGTGAAATGCAGCTTTTGTGTAGAGTGTTCTGGGGGCAGCCCGCAAGTGTCGCCATGCTTCCAGCACCAACATAGCCCACAACTTCCTAACCCGTACGTCTTTGGAATGTGGGAGGAAACTGGAGCACCCGGAGGAAACCCATGCAGACACGGGGAGAACGTACAAACTCCTTACAGACAGCGGTAGGAGTAAGGGCCTCAACTCTCCGGAGTTTCGATCTCATTGTTACATATTCTTTTGGGCTTACTTGTTCCTTCAGAGCTGGTGAACACGTCCTACGTTTTGCTGCATGATCAGGCTGAAGTTATGTGGATATAGCTAGAGGAAGCCCTCCGGAGTTTGACCAACCTTGGAAGTCATAAGGGTCCATGGGAGGGCAGGAAGGGAAGTGGCGCACAGTCAGGGCGGACCCAATGTAGGCTTAGCTGGCAGTACTCCCCTGCAGTGCCTCCAAGTGAACTGAAGACGTAGCGTGCTGAGGGCTGAAGAACCAATTGGCAGCCACCGGGAGGGATGAAGTTCAATCTGTAGCGGTGAAGGAAACCCAACCTGTCTTCTCCTGCACCTTCGGCAACCTCATGATGTTCCAAAGCACTGCACGGCCAAGGGAATGCTTCTGAATGTAGTCACAGCAGCTAATGTGTGTACAACAGCATCCCATGAAGAGTAATACAGTGGATGGCCAAACTATGTCGGAGTAAGTGGCTGAAAGTAGTTCCAATCGTCAAGGAGCAAAGATCTGGATTAGCCAGGAACTGAGAACCTCATTGGCCAATAATAAACATCTGGATTGGCCAGAAACAGAGAATCTCATTGGCCGATAACAAACATCTGGACTGGCCAGGAACAGAGAACCCCCATTGGCCAATAGCAAACATCTGGATTGGCCAGGAACTGAGAAATAACAAACATCTGGATTAGCCAGGAACAGAGAACCTCATTGGCCAATAATAAAGAAAGATCAGGATTGGTCAGGCACAGAGATCGAGACTGGTCGAGAAGAGAACTGTGATGAGGCAGAGAAAGGAGAGCTGGATTATCCAGGAATGGAGATCTGGACTGGCCAGGAGGGAAGGTCTAGTTTGGGCAGGAACACAGAACACCGTTGGCCAACAACAGAGATCTGGAGTTGCTGCAACAATCTCTAGAAAAGTCCAGGAAAGGAAGCCCGGTTCTCCAGGGATTAAGGTTTGAGTTGACCAGGCACAAAGTTATTGATTGAACAACAATGGCGATCTGTCTGGGATGGGGACAGAGATCTGGAGTGGCCGGGATCAGAGATGAGTATTGATCAGGGGCAGGTATTTGGAATGCCCAGAGACATTGCTCTCGATTGGTCAACAACTAAGTTCTGTTTTAGCCAGGGATACACATCTGAATTGGTCAAGAACGAAGAGCTGGACTGGCCAGGGACAGTGGTCTGGAGGGATCCCCATTGTCCAGTAATGGTAGTCTCAAATGGCCAGTGCCAGAGCCTTGTACTGGCCAAGAACAGAGCTCTCGATTGGGCAGGATCAAGGGTAGGGAGTAGGCAGGAACACACGTTTGGATTGGCTAGGATTAGAGAGCCAAAGTGGACCAGAACAGAGATCAGGAATGGCATGGAACTGAGGTCGGGATTGTCCAGGGATACGGGTCAGGATTGGTCAAGTATGGAGATCTAGCATGGGTTAGACAGCAGATCTGGCAAGGCAGAGAAAATGGAACCGGATTATACAGGAATGGAGACCTGGATTGGACGTGGACATCAATCTGGATTTGTCACGGATATTCATCTTGTTTGGGCAGGAGCAGGTATTTGGATTGGCTAGGAGAAGAGATCGGGAGAAATAGGAACAGCCACCTGGATTGATGAGGAACATGGATGTACATTGGCCAGCAGGGTAGATGCCAATTGATTAGTAACGGAGTTCTGGATTGGCCAGGAACTGAGATGCGGGTTAGCAAGGAACAGAGATCTGGATTTTTTTTTCAGGGGTAGAGATTGGGATTGGTCAGGAATAGAGGTCCAGAGTAACCATGAGGAGAGGTCTGGAGAGTCAAGAACAAGAATGAGATGAGCCAACACTGGAGATCTGGAATGGGCAGGAACATTGAACTGGTTTGGCCACAGAGATCTGGGTTAATCGATCACTGAGGCTGTTCAGACCACAGATCCAATGGTCAGGGATGCAATCCCAGATTGGCCAAGAACAGAAGTCAGTAGTGGCCAGGATTAGGGGAGCAGGAGAAACCAGCAATGGTGATCCAGAGAGGTCAAGAGGAGTGTCCTGTGCTGGATGGGAACAGAGATTGGGTTAAGAGATCTGGATAAGATAGGAATGATGCTCTGGGTGGGGAATGGAGTAGTGAACAGTTGGATTACTAGGAAAATAGGTGTGAATTGGCCGAGAATGGAAGTTTGGATTAGCCAAGAGCAATGATGCTGATCGGCAAGAATCGGAGGTCAGGAATGCCTATCTGGATTGGTCTGAAACAGAGATTTGAATTGGGCAAGGACTGAGTTCTGGATTCTTCACGGTCATGGATATGGATTGACCTGGATGGCCAGGAATGGAAATCCAGATTGGCCTGGAACAATGAGATGGATTAACCAGGAATCCCGGTACGGATTGGTCAGTTAAAAAGAAATGGTGTGCGCAGAGATTGAGCAGAGAGAGGTGTAACCATTGGCCAGCTCTGGATTGACAAGGAATGAAGACCTGGTTTGAACAGAGCTCTGCATTGGCCAGGAACACCGGTCGGGATTGGCCAGAAGCAGAGATCTGGATTAGCCAGGGACAGATTGTTGGACTGGGCAAGAGCAGAGATCTGGAATCAATATGAACAGATTCTAGATTGGTGAGAGGCAAACGCCTGGAATAGCCTGGAATAGTTCTTGAACCGACCTGCACAACCCTAACCCTACCTCAGCAACGGAACACTACGGACCACCTCTCGCACTGCCGCGGACTTGTCTCTGATTGTGTTTTTGTTTTCTTTTGCGCTGTCTAGCTTTTGCACAGTCTTTTTTTTACACTGTATGGTATAATTTGATGTATAATTTATGTTCCGTGTGTTGTCTGTACCTACGTGCCTGTGATTCTGCCGCAAGCAAGTTTTTCACGGTACCCGTACCTCACCATACTGGGGCACATGACAATAAACTCGACTTGACTTGATTTGATTTGATCTGAATTGGTCAGGAACGGAGGTTTGAATTGGCTGAGAATAGAGATTTGGATTGACCAGGAAAGGAGATTAGGATTAGCCGGGAATAGAGATTTGGATTGACCAGGAAAGGAGATTGGGATTAGCCGGGAATAGAGATTTGGATTGACCAGGAAAGGAGATTAGGATTAGCCGGGAATAGAGATTTGGATTGACCAGGAAAGGAGATTAGGATTAGCCGGGAATAGAGATTTGGATTGACCAGGAAAGGAGATTTGGATTAGCCGGGAATAGAGATTTGGATTGACCAGGAAAGGAGATTAGGATTAGCCGGGAATAGAGATTTGGATTGACCAGGAACAGAGGCTATGATTGGCTGGGAATAGAGATTTGGATTGACCAGGAACAGAGATTTGTATTGGCCGGGAATAGACACATGGATTGGCTCAAAATGAACATATGGATTGGCCAGGAATACCCGAAGTGGAGATCTGGAGTTGGCAATGAGTGTGCCCGGGGGTAGAGATCTGCTTTGGCCACCAGTAAGTGCCTGCCCCAAACAGGAATGGACATCTAGATTGGCCAGTAACAGAGATCTCAGTTAGCCTGGAATGGGAATGTGAAATGGCCAGGATAAAGATTGGATTAGTCAGGGAAAGAGATCTGGAATGGCGGAACAGAGACCCGGGGTGGGGAGGAAGAGGCAGCTGGCAAAACAGGGAAGACAAAGATGACGTAAACAGGGATGGAGACCTGGATCAGGCATCTACACCGGTCTGGATTGCTGTGGAACAACAATACGGACTGAGCAGGAGCAGAGAGCTGGATTACCTGGGAATAGCGATCTGGATTGGCCACAATTGAAGATCTGCAGTGGCCTTGGGATTGTCCAGGAATGGACATGTGGGATGCCCAGGAACAGATTTCAGAATTGGGAAGTACAGAGATGTGGATTGGTCAGGGACTGAGGTCTGGGTTGCTTAATAACAGTGGTCTAAAGCAGGCAGCAAGGGAGATGTGGTGAGAAAGGACCATGGACCTAAAGTAACCGGAAGTGGAGATCCGGATTGGGCAGGAACTAGAGTTCTTCATTGGCCCCAAATGGAGATCCGGGGTAGAGATCAGTGTTGGCAAGGGGGAGGTACCCACAATATCCTGCATTGGTTCGGAAGGACGACTTGAAGTGGAAAGGAGCAGAGATCTCCATTGGTTAGTAATGGGTGTATCTAGATTGGCTGTTCTCGAAGTTCTAGATCGGTCAAGACTGAATATTTTGATTGGTCTGGAAAAAGATTTGGGGAGGCTGGGAAACAAGAGATTTGGATTGGTGAAGCGTGAAGACTTGGATTGGCCAAACAGAGGTCTAGATTAGTTAATGATAGAGAGCTGATGGATAGGGATCGAGACCAGTATGGGTCAGGAACAGAGTGTTTGGTGGACAGGAAAGGGGATGAGATGGGGAATCCAGAGTGAGATATTTAACACTGGTGGGATGAAGATCTGGAAAAGGCTGGAGAGAGAGATGGATTGGCCAAGATGAGGTCTGGATTATCCAAAATCAGATATCTGGAATGGTCAGGAAAAGAGAGCTGGATTAGTGAGGAACAGAGAGCTCCATGGCATAGGTAAAGAACTCTGGACTGCCCCGCAATGAAGATCTGGAATAGCCAGGGAGAAAAGAGCTATAGTGGCCAGGAACAGGGAACTGGATTGGCCAAGTGTCAGAGATAAGGCCGAGAATGGAGATCAGGATTGGCTAGGGATAAATATCTGGGTCGATCAGGAGCAATCTGATGCTGGATTGGTCAAGGACAGAGATCTGGAATGGATAGGGAGGTGGTTTGGATTGGCCAGGAATGGAGAATTTCATTGGCCAGGAGCATGTATTCGGATTGCCCAGAAGCAGAGACCTGGCTTGGTCAAGGATGGAGAAGTCAGGAATGGGACTCCAGATTGACCAGGATAAGAGGTCTGGATTGGCCAAAGATGGACATGAGGTGTGGTTGGGAAGTGAACCTGGACTGGCAGTGGTGGAGGTCCGGGGTAGTGAGGGGTGGCTTCAGTTTTGGCCAAGAACTGCGACCTACTTTGGTCAAACCCAGAGATCCGGATCAGCCAGTACTGATGGTCTTTCTTACGGATGTCTGATTGGCCTGGTACGGATATCTGGTTTGGCCACAACGGAAGATCTGGATTGGCCCAGAACAGAGGTGCAGATTGGCCATGAATGGATATTTGGGAAGTGCGGAAGCAGAAGTCTGGATTGTCTGGGAAAAAGAGACTTTGGGAATGGAGACTAGGAGAGGGCAGGAACAGTGATATGGCAAAGCAGGAAGAGGGGACTGGACTGCCCAGGAAGGAAGCTCTCCATTAGACTAGATCAGCGATCTGGATTGGCCAAGCGTAGTGATCTGGATCGGCAAGGAAGAGACATCTGGAATGGCTAGATAACGAGGTCTGGGTTAGCCAGGAGCAGGGGTCTTCATTGGCCAGGAGCTGCTAGGAATGCAGACCTGGTGTACAGTCACACAACCCCGGATTGACCAAGAACAGATATTTGTAATAGCCAGGAGACCAGACAGGGCAAGAAAACAGATCTGGCATGGTCAGGAATAGAGATCTCCATAAACCAGGGAGAGATCTAAAATTAGAAGAGATCTGGCATCAAAGGAAGAAGAGCTCCAATATTCCCAACAACAAGGATCTGGATTGTCAAAGACATTGATCTAGATAGATCAGGAACAGAGGTGTGGATTGGCCAGGAACCAGGTTTAGAATGGGTGGGAACAGAGGTGTGGATTGGCCAGGAACCAGGTTTAGAATGGGTGGGAACAGAGGTGTGGATTGGCCAGGAACCAGGTTTAGAATGGGTGGGAACAGAGGTGTGGATTGGCCAGGAACCAGGTTTAGAATGGGTGGGAACAGAGGTGTGGATTGGCCAGGAACCAGGTTTAGAATGGGTGGGAACAGAGGTCTGGATTGGCCAGGAACCAGGTTTAGAATGGGTGGGAACAGAGGTCTGGATTGGCCAGGAACCAGGTTTAGAATGGGTGGGAACAGAGGTGTGGATTGGCCAGGAACCAGGTTTAGAATGGGTGGGAACAGAGGTGTGGATTGGCCAGGAACCAGGTTTAGAATGGGTGGGAACAGAGGTGTGGATTGGCCAGGAACCAGGTTTAGAATGGGTGGGAACAGAGGTGTGGATTGGCCAGGAACCAGGTTTAGAATGGGTGGGAACAGAGGTGTGGATTGGCCAGGAACCAGGTTTAGAATGGGTGGGAACAGAGGTCTGGATTGGCCAGGAACCAGGTTTAGAATGGGTGGGAACAGAGGTGTGGATTGGCCAGGAACCAGGTTTAGAATGGGTGGGAACAGAGGTGTGGATTGGCCAGGAACCAGGTTTAGAATGGGTGGGAACAGAGGTGTGGATTGGCCAGGAACCAGGTTTAGAATGGGTGGGAACAGAGGTGTGGATTGGCCAGGAATGAAAATCGTGATTGGCTAGAAATCAGGTTTTGGATTGGCTGGAAACAAGGGATCTAGTACGGATAAAAACAGCGATCTGGATTGGACGGGAACCGGGATCTGTATGGGATTGGTGTATTTATTTAGGTTGGCCAGAAAAGAAGATGTGGATTGGATAAGAACAGAGAACTGGGTCACTCTGGAGTGGAGGTGCCACCAGGAAAGGTTCTCCTACGGCCACTCAAGATCCCCACTGGAGTTGCTGGGAATGTTAACCTGATCAACTGGGGTGAACTCCCAGATTGACCATGAGCAGAGGGTTGGGAAGCAGATCCTGAGAGGGAAAGGAAAGAGATCTGGTGTGGTCGGGAACAGTGATCTGGTTAAGCCAGGAGTGGCGATCCAGATTGGAAAGAGATCTGGATTCAGTAGGAATGGGGCTCTGGAGAACGGATATCTGGATTGTCCCAGGACAGGTGTCTGGAATGGATGGGGACAGAAACTTTCCTTGGACAGGGACAGACATTTTCAGAAGCAGAATCTGGATTTCTCAGGAACTGGGGGATGGATTGGCCGGGAATGTAGATCTGGATTGACCAAGAATGGAGTAGGATGTGTGAGAGATCAGATGTGCCCATGGGGGAAAATCGGTTTGGACCAGGAGTTGATATTTGTATTCACCCAGCATGGTGTTCCAAATTACCCCGGACTGGAGATCTGGGAATGGCCAGGAATTTTGGTCGGAATTGGCCAAGGTTGCATTCTGAATCAGCCTAGAACATCGCCTTCTATTGGATTAAAATGATCTAAATTGGCCAGGATGGGAGATCTGGATTGGTCAGGAACAGTGATTAGTATTGCACAGCATGAAAGGTTTGGATTGGCCAGGAACGGACCAGGAACAGAGATCTGGATTGGTCTGTATTGCAGTTTGGATTGGCCAGTAATAGAGATCTCGATACCGAATGTTTAGAAACAGCGATCTGCATTGGCCACAAGCAAAGATACGAATTGACCAATAGCAGGAATCTGAGGTAGCCAAGAATGGAGGTTGTGATCGGCCAGAACCAGAGATTGGACGAGCAATGAGCTGGATTAACCAAGGGCAGAGATCTGGATTGGCTGAGAAGAATGGTCTGGAATGGCCAAGAACGGAGTTCTTCGGCTAGGAACAGATAACCGAGTTGGCCAATAGCAGAGCCCTGAGTTGCTGGATTGTCTATAGATCGATTGGCCAGTAATACAGATGAGGTTTAATCAGGAATAATGACCTTGATTGGTTAGGATCGGGTATCTGGAAGGAAAAGGAACAGCAAATTACATTGCTGGGAACTGAGATCTGGATTGCCCAGGAATAGGGATCTGGTTTAGTTCGGAATTCAACCTGGTAACCGAGACTGGGATCAGGGTGGAAAGAGGTGTGGTGCCCTGGGACAGAAACCTGGATTGGTAAGAAATGAAGGATTGTTAAACCAGGAACAGGAGCCCGGATTGGGCAGGCATAACAATCCGGAATGGTCAGGGACACAGCTGTGGATCGGCAAGTAACAGAGTACATGGTTGGTTTGGAGTGACGGTCTGGAATGGCCAGGAATGGCACCCTGCAGCGGCCAGGAATGGATATTTGGAGTGGCCACCAATTCTTTAACCTGAATTGGCCCGGAGCATGGACTTGCACAGAAAGAAATGCGGATTAGGCAGGAATAGCGATTGAGGATTAGCCACGATCGGACATCTTTGCTGGCCAGGGTCAAGTGCCCGGATTGGCCGAGAACTGATATCTGGATTGGGCAGAAGCAATGATGCACATTGGCAAGGGTTGGGGATCTGGATTGACCAAGATTAGTGCTTTGGATTGGCCAGGAACAGGCACCTGGTGTTGCCAGGAAAGGAGTATGCACAAGGAAACAAATGTGGTCACCTGGATTGGCTTGGGATGGAAATCCAGAACGGTCAGAGGCTGAGGTATGGATTAGGAAAGAACAGCAAAGTGTACCGGACAGGAAGAGACCTCTGTATTGTCCAGTAATGGGGTTCAGTGTTGTCGGGAACACCGGGAATGAAGAGCTGGATTTGATTGTGGTGGTGATCTGGATTGGCCAGGACAGGGTTCTAGATTGGACGATAACTGGGATCTGGAATAGCCGAGGTGAGAAACATACTAGCAGGAACAGTCAGGGTGACTAGGAGAAAAGACTGGGATCTGGATCCACAAGGAATACACCTCCACTTTAGACAGTACTGGACTAGGGTTCTTGTCCAAAAACCAAGATTGGGGTCAGCCAAGAACAAGATCTAGATTTGCCTGGAATATGTTTCTGAATTAGCCATAAACTTCTCAGTATTTGCCAAGAATAGAGGTTTGCATTAGACAGGAAGAGAGGTCACAAATGACCAGGAATGGGGATTTAGAGTGGTCACAGTGTGAGGTATGTAGTGGTCAGGAACAGAGTTCTCGGTTCACCAGAGATGGGGCTCTGACCTAGAATGAAGACCTGGAGTGGCCAAGGATGAGATCTGAAGTGCCCATGGATGGAGATCTGGAGTGTCCAAGGATGGGGATCTGGAGTGTCCGAGGATGGAGATCTAGGGTGTCCAAGGTGGGGGACCTGGAGTGGCCAAGGATGGAGATCTGAAGTGTCCATGAATGGAGATCTGAAGTATCCATGGATGGAGATCTGGATGGTCAAGGATAGGAATCTGGAGTGTCCAAAGATGGAGATCTAGGGTGTCCAAGGATGGGGATCTGGAGTGTCCAAGGATGGGGATCTGGAATGTCCAAGGGTGGGGATCTGGAGTGTCCAAGGGTGGGGATCTGGAGTGTCCAAGGATGGAGATCTGGAGGAACAAAGGACTAGGCATCTGGTTGGGCTAAACTTGGGAAAATGGGACTAGGTTGGATGGACAACTTGGTCGGCATGGAAGAGTTGGGCCAAAGGCTCTGTCTCCATGCTGTATAACTCTTACTCTGAAGATCTGGAATAGCCAGGAATGGGAGTCTGTGGGACCAGGAAAGGAGGTTTACCCCAGGCAGGTACATGTGACTGGGATGGGGATTTGAAGGGTCCCTAGTGTGAGGTGGGTGTGCTCATGGACTGAGACCAGGAATGGAGAAATGGTCTATAGTCAGGAATTGAGACTGGAGTGGTCAACAATGGATTGGATAGGGTCAGAGGTTTGCAATGGCCAGGAACGGTGAAAAGGTTTGCCCAGAAACAGCGATATTGATTGGCTATGAACAGGTATCTGGATTGCCGACACTGGAGATCTGGAATGGCCAGGAACAGAGGTCTGGATAGGTCAAGAATAACGACTTGGAATTGCCAGCAACAGAGCTCTGGATTGGAGATCAAAGTTAGCCGGGAACAAGGACCTGGAATGGACAGGAACAGAGAGCTGGATTGGACAGGAACAAGCTCTAGCGTGGCTTGGGGTGGAGATCTGAGTTCAGGAGAAGCAACGAGCTTGGCAGGGAGAGAATGGAGATTTGGATCGGTGAGAAACTCAGATTGGGTGGGAGGAGATATATGGACTCACCTGTAACACAGATCTGCATTGCCCAGGTATGGTGAGCTGGAGTAGGAATCTAGACTGCTGAGAAGCAAGGATCAGGATTAGCTCTGGATTGGCCATGGATAGCGATGTGGATTGGCCACAAATGGAGCTCTAGTTTTATCAGGATATACACGGAATCTGCATTGGATAGGAACAGATATTCGGATTGGTCTGGAGCAGAGGTCTGAATTGGCCAGGAACAGAAATCATGATTGAGTAACGAGTAGCCAGTGGATAAGCCAAGTACTAACATCTCGACGGGCCAGAGACATAGATCTGGATTCATCAGGAACAATGATCTGGATTAGCCGGGAATACTGATCTGGTGTGACCAGGAACAGAGATTTAGAACAGTCAGGACAAAGAGCAGGAGAGGCGAGGGAGAGGGAGAGACGGGCATGATTGGTACTGAACCAGAACTGGAGCTCGGGATTGTGGATGGATCTGCATGGAGCTGTAATGTGGACATGGATTGGTTAGGAACAATCTGGATTGACAAGGCGAAAGGGATCTGGAGTGGCCACAAATGGGAAAAAACTGGACTGGCTCGGAGTGGACATTGGGACTGGCCAGGAAATGATATAGAGTTGCCAGGAATGGAAATTTGGAGAAGACGGAGGGAGATTTGAGAGTAAAGGGGAAGTGAACTAGCCGGGAATGGAGATCCGCAGTGACTGGACAGAGATCTGGATTGGCTGGGATAAGAGAGCTAGACTGATCAGGAACAGAGATCTCCATTGGCCAAACATAGGAATCTAGTTTGGCCAAGAACAGCGGTCTCTATTGGCTGGGATTGGACAGCTAGGCCTGGCAGGCAACAAAGATCTCCATTGGTCGTAATTGGAGAGCTAGACCAGCCAGGAACAGGGATCTCCATTGGACAAAAGTAGGTGTCTAATTTGGCCGAGGACAGAGATCTCCATTGGCTGGGATCAGAGAGCTAGAGTGGCCAGCAACAGAGATCTCCACTGGCCAAGTGTAGGAATCTGGTTTGGCCAAGAAGAGAGATCCATACTGGCCAGGAATTAAGAGATTGGCCAAGGATCTTGGAGATCTTGCTTTACCACAAGCAAAGATCCAGATTGGTCAGGAAGCAACATTTCTATTGGTCAGGAACAGACTCTGGGATTGGCCGGGAATGCAGATCTGGACTGGCCGGGAATAAATGTCCGTGTCGGCCAAGAATGAAAATTGGATTGTAAAGGAACGGAGATCTGAACTGCCCCGGGCTGGGGCTTTGGACTGGGCAGGGAGGGACGGGAACCAGACCAGCCAAGAATGGGGCTGCTCTGAGGCAGAGAGTTGGATTGGTCAGGAAATAAGATTTGAGTGGCCAGGAATGAAGATCTGGAGTTGTCGGGTTCCCGACGCGTGGTGTGCCCGAGGGAAGAGATCAAAGTTCCAGTTTAGTTAGGATCACAGATTAGTTTGGCCAGGAGCGGACATCTTGATGTCCAAGAACCGGGATCTGGATTGAATTGGGCAGAAGTCTGCAGTGTCCAGGAATGGAAATATGGAATGGAAGGTCTGGGGAGATGGGAGGAGCAGAGGTCTGGAATAGCCAGGGATGGAGGCTCGTATTGGGATCAGAGATCAGCACTGGCTGGGAGCAGATATCTGGGATGGCCTGGATCAGACATTTACAATAGTCACCAAAACACCTCTGGATTGACAATGACAAGGAAAGAGAATTGGATTATCCTGGAATGGACACCTGGATTGACCAGGATCAGAGGTCTCCATTGATAAAGAACAGGGATTGGGAATGCCTCAGAGTGATGCTCTGGATTGGCCAGGACCAGAGGTCAGAAGTTTTCAGGAACAGAGGTGTGGATTGGCCAGGACCAGAGGTCAGAAGTGTTCAGGAATGGAGATGTGGATTGGCCAGGACAAGAGGTCAGAAGAGTTCAGGAACAGAGATGTGGATTGGCCAAGAGTGGTCATTTGCAGTGGCCACTGTAAATCTCCATTCCAGGCCACCCCTAACCAACGCCGATCTACATCTCTGATGCTGGCCAGTGCAAGTTTCCATTCCTGGCCAATCCAGGTCTCTGTTCCTGCCATCCCAGATCTTCATTTCTGGCCAATCTAGATGTCTATTCCTTGACAGTCCAAATCCTTGATTCCGACCAATACAACTCCAGGAATGGATTGGTCAAGAAGGGATCTGGCTTATCCAAAGGCAGAGATGAGGCTTGGCCAAGAACTGAGATTGGGATTGGACAGGAATAGCATCCACCAGGAATGGATATAAGGCTTGGCCAGCAACAGACACCGTGATTGGCTAGGAATGGGTACCCATAGTGGCCAGGATCTGATCAGGAATGGACAGGAACCAAGATCCAGGTTCCCCGGAGGCTGAGGTCCTGAGTCGCAAAGATTAGCCACAAACAAGGATCTGGGCTGGCCAGGAATGGAGATTTAGTGTGGACACCAAGGGAGATGGGTGTGGTTGGGACCTGAAGTGACAGGGAGAGAGGGTGAGAGGGACGGGACGGTGGTTTGAGGGGTGGTGGTAGGAGAGTGGTGAGAGAGAGGGGCAGGAGGTGGTACGGTGGTTTGAGAGAGGGGGTATGGGAGCGTGGGAGAGATGGGGAGGGGAGGGGGATGGGAGTGGTGGGTGAGGAGGGGGATGGGAGTGGGGGAGGGGAGAGGGGGGTGGGAGAGAGGGGGGGGACAGGGGAAGGAGTGAGACATGGGGACAGAGAGAAAGGAAGGGGGAGAGAGTGGGAGGAGGGAGAGTGTGGGAGGAGGGAGAGGGAGGAGAGAGAGGGAGAGGAGGGAGAGAGGGGAAAAGGGGAGAGAAGAGGGGGAGAAAGAGGAACTGAGTAGTGCAGGACGAGGAGATAGGATGTGGTGTTAGGGAGAGGGTGACAGGAGGGAGAGGGGAAGGGGGGCAGAGGGGAAACAACAGACAGGGAGAGTCTGCAGTGGTGAGGTCTGGAGTGTGTTGGAACCATAATCTGGAGTGGATTCAAACAGCAATCTGGAGTTGGTTGGAACAGTGATCTGGAATGGATGACAGCAATGATATGGAGTGGATTGGATTAGGAGAGTGATCTCAGATGGGATTGGGTTGAAAGAATGATATAAAACGTGTTGGAATAACAGTGGAATGGACGCAAGATCTGGAGTGGGATCAGGCAGAGGTCTGGAGTGCACTGGCATAAGGAGGCAGCGCATGACCGTGCAGAGGAATGGGCCGGACTGGGTCAGGAGAGGGACTGGCAACGGGAGACACAGCAGCAGTGTTTGTTGGGGTCTACACAGCATGGAATGGGACCGCACTGCTCCAGAACAGCAAGGAGCGCGGGAATTGAGGCAGAACGGGAAGCTGGAATACCCAGGAGCAGAGATCCACTCCAGTCTGCTGAACAAACCGAAGCCACGGAAAGGGGAGGCCAGATGTGTGGATTGGGGAGAGGGGGGGGTTGGAGGGCAGATGTGTAGGGTGGGCAATTCCGGCAGCAATAGGGAGACAGGAGGTGGCTCAGGGTTCTGAGGGGAAGGAAGGGAGTGGGCCAGAGGTCTGGTGCAGAGGGTGTGGATGCAACATCTGGAGGAAGGGAGTGGATCTAACATCTGGAGAAAGGGTGGATCTAACATCTGGAGGACGGAAGTGGATCCAACCGAAGAAAGAAGTGGATCCAACATCTGGAGGAAGGATCTAACATCCGGAGGAAGGAAGTGGGTCCAACATCTGGAGTGAAGACAGACTGGGTCTCACACCTCAAGCACTGGAATAGAGTGAGCTGAAGATCCAGAGCAGTAGGATAGTGGATCCAACATCTGGAATTGGGTAGAGTGGATCTAACATCTGGAGTGAATGGATCTAACATCTGGCAATAGTAACAAAGTGGACCTAACACCTGGATTGCATCAGAGATCTGGACCCAACATCTGGAGCGGAGGACAGGGATTGGAGAGGGCTCAAGCGAACATCCAGGATGGATCGTTGTTCCATTGGGAATGGAGCCCTGAAACGACCAGGAACTGGGTGGGAAACTGGGGAGGAGACACCCGGACTGTTCACCGGGTCGTGGGGGGGTTGGGGTGGGGGGGGGGGGTGCGAACCACAGGCCTGGGTTGTGTTGCCACAGCGACCAGCAGAAGATGGAAGAGAAGGGTCACAAGAGTCTATCCGGCTGAGTGGGGAGTGACTGGAGGAAGGGAAGGGGCCAGTGCTGTTGACGGGAAGGGTCTCCATAATGTTCCTCTGGGATCCAGAGCAAATCCATCGGCAACTCCGATCATTTCGGCTGACACCGTCGAGAAAACTGTAGGGTTCCGGGGGCCGAGGATGAGGAACTGGGCAGATCAGGGAGTGAGGAGAGAATGTCGACGGTGAGGGAGCAGAAGTGTAGGCCCGTAATGAGCAGGGACAGAGTCCTGGTCTGTCCCGGGACAGAGAGCCCGCGAAATATGTGGACAATCCAGAGCCAGGTGAGCTCATCCCCTTCGATGCGGATCTGGGATGTGAAGTCGGCGGGACGTGAGGTACGAACGGCCCCGGTGAAGGTTCTGCACTGCCCGCGGACAGGCCAGGACCGGGGAGCGGGCAGACAGATCCCGAATGGCCGACTAACCGGACCGTTAGCAGGAGAGGCTTGTGGTCTCCTGGGGGCTGGCGGGGTTGATCGGCGGGGTGGGGGGTGGCAGGGATGGGCGCGGAAGGAGTCCACGGTGCTCCTCCGTTAAGCCAACTCCCCTCGGGACCGAGCGACAACCCTCCCCACATACCCCCGTCAGCCCCAGTCATTCCCTAGCACGGAGGAAGAGAGTGGTGGACGGCAGAGGAGGCTCTCCCACCTCTCACAGCGATAGGTGAAGGAGCCATGGACTCCACCAATGCCTTAACTCTCGGTCATTGTCCAAGCAACGAACTGGTGGCATTGAAAGCCAAGCATCAGTGTCAGTCCGTTGTAGCTTTGGCTCCTGGCTCACCAGGTGTCTAACCAACACACTGCTGACAAACACCTCAAGGCTAACCCCTTCACCATCCAGACCAGCGTCAGGGATTCGAGGGGTCCCGCTGGAGAGACGGAGAGACAGTGACGGTGTTCCTCTTCCGAGGAAGGCTTCCAGTCTCGTTCAGAGAACCTGCATTATGGAGCCAAGCAGCAGAGCCAACCTAGACAGGAATCGGAGGAGCACTGCTGACGGACACACTCGGCTTGGAGAGGATCTGTCTGGGATAGTTTGGCGTTGTACTGGAACAGGGGACGCCTCTCCAGCTCTAACTGCTCGAAACCTAACACTATGGTTTCTCTTTTGAGGTTAGAATAATTCTTGATATCGAAGATAAAGGAACACACACACACAAACACACTCACTCACACACACAAAATAACACTTATGCACACACAACACGTGCACACGCACAATAAAACACGTAACACACAGGCACACACACAATAAAACACAGGCACAGTAGTGCAGCGGTTAGCGTGACGTTATTACAGCGCCAGCGACCCGGGTTCAATTCCGGCCGCTGTCTGTAAGGAGTTTGTACGTTCTCCCCGTGTGTCTGTGTGGGTTTCCTCCGGGTGCTCCGGTTTCCTCCCACATTCCAAAGACGTACGGGTTAGGAAGTTGTGGTCATGCTATGTCGGCGCCAGAAGCGTGGTGACACTTGCGGGCTGCCCCCAGAACACTCTTACGCAGAAAGGTGTATTTCACTGTGTGTTTCGATGTACATGTGACTAATAAAGATATCTTATCTTACACATACACACAATAATACACACATATATACATAGGTGTGTGTATACACACATGCAAAAAACACACGCACACACATGTACACCCACAGTTGTATACACACACGCGCACAAACACACACACACAGAGCCCAAAACAAAACATTGCATTAAAATATCACTGCCATTTGGAATGCCTCGTGACAAGTCACTAATTTAAAACTGCAAACTAGATCTGGCTTAATTTTCTCTTCACCTCTTTTAGTCCCCCAGCCACCCCCACCCTCTCCCCGCCCAATACTTCTTGGGTCAATAAATGAGAAAAAAAAAGAAACATTTCTATTATTTTAAAAGCCAAACTCTTTGAAAGCTTACAGAACATGGAAACGACTGATTCGGAAACAGACTCGTGAAAAGAACGAAAAAAAGCACATTCATTGAAAGAGAGTGCAAAAAGTTTCGGAAGATGAGAAAAAAAGAAGAAAAGCTTTTGAAATAAAAGGAGATTTTTACAAAAAAAAAAGAAAAATTTCGGAGGAGGGTGGAAGGGGGTGGGGTGGGGGGGGTATCATTGACATGCATTGGAAAAAATACCTTCATCTTCAAGACCACGAAATGCGCCGTTATCGTCAGGTTTTTTTGTGAGCGGACCTAAGACCAAAAAAACGGGAGGAGAGAAAAAGAGATTTCAAAAACCATCATTTCTGTGTTTTTTTCCGTCAAATTATTTCTCTTTTTTAAAAAAAGATACAATCAAGAATTGATTTCAAAAATCCTAAGAAGATTTGCTTCTGTTTGTGTAAAAAGAGACAAGCAACAAGACGCACAAGAAAAGACATTTTTTGTTTGTTCTTCGTAATCTTTTTTAAGGTGCATTTTGCAAGAGCAGAGGAAAAAAAGATTAAACAAGTCAAAAAAAGAATATTCCACCCCCCAACAACAAAAAAGTTGGCAAGAAAGCCAACAATTTCAATTGACATCCTTCTCAAGAATTCTTAAACGTATCAAGAAGAAAGTTTACTTTCCATAAAATATAGTTCGTTTTGGTTTTAAATTAAAAAGAATTGCAAAAGTAAGTAATTTTGGCTTTCAACATCTGTGTCTGTCTTCCTGAAGTTTTGTTAATCTAAGTTCCAGCTACAAGATAATTTGTGTTTCAAAGAACAAAAAATCTCCCTCAGTAAAATGTAGGACCTCATTATTGCTTCCCAGAGTTATCAGCCTCATGGATTGGCTCTGATCTTTAACCCAGGCTTCAAGGTCTTTCCTTGAGATCAATATGTTATTAAATTGTCACCAGGCAGGTATCAGAGAGACTGCTTTTCCTGCATTATTCATGAGGTGACTGATTGAAGGTTCCAGCTGAAAGTAATCAGCCTAAAACATAGCTGAGAATGGAGGCAGGCATTTCGAAGAGACTAGTGCACAGTTTGTCACAGAAGGTTCTGCAGACTCTCTCACTAAGGGCAGGAATGTTGCCCAGAGAAAAAAGGCAACTGACTTAAACACCAAATGCTTCCCCTCTCCTGTATCGTAAACCCCTTTGCTTATGCACACATCTTCCGAGCCATTTTTCCATTTTTCCCAGCCACAGGAACAGTGCCAGACGATTAAAGGGCCACTGAAGTTGTGGTAAAAGCAGTAAATTCTGAAAATATTCAGGGCAGCAGAGACAATGCATTCAAGTTCCAGAGACCCGGGTTCAATCCCGACCTCTGGCGCTGTCTTTGTGTGTGTGTGTGTGTGTGAGAGAGAGAGAGAGAGAGAGCACGTGGTGTGTGTGTGTGCATGTCTGTGCGTTTGTGTTTGCGTGTGTGTGTGTGAAAGAGCACGTGGTGTGTGTGCATGTCTGTGTGTTTGTGTGTGCGCACGTGTTTGCGTGTGTTTGTGTGTGCGCGTGTGTGCGCATGTGTGAGTGTGTGTTTGTGTGTCTTTTTGTGTGTGTGTGTGTGTGTGTGGAGTTTGCACGTTCTCCCTGTGACCGCGTGGGTTTCCCCCGGGTGCTCCGGTTCCCTCCCACATCCCAACCACTTGCGGGGTCGATGGGTTAATCGGCCCCCAGTGCGAGGGTGAGGGGTGGAATCTTGGGGTGGGGGGAGTAGTTGATGGGAATGTGGGGAGAACAAAATGCGTCAGGATAAAATTAATGTAAAATTGATGGTTGGCACAGACTCGGTGGGCCAAATGGCCTGGTTCACTGTTGCATCTCTCCGTGACTCTATATCGATGGTCTGGTCATCGCGTATGGAATTTAATCCATTTGGGGATACAGAAGGCATGGCAAGGAAGAATAAATGGGAGGAGATGCATTGTCTCCGTCAGACAGGCTTAAGTTATAAGGAGAGACTGGACAGGCTGGGACTCTTTTCCCTGGAGCGAAGGAGGCTGAGGGGTGACCTTATGGAGGTTTATAAAATTGTGAGGGGCATAGATGAGGTGGATGGTCACCATCTTTTTCCCAGGGTAGGGGAGTCTGAAAATGGAGGGCAGAGGTTTAAGGTGAGAGGGGAAAGACTTAAAGGGGACCTGAGGGGCAACTTTTTCACCCAGAGGGCGGTCAGTATATGGAACGAGCTGCCAGAGGAAGTGGTTGAGGCAGGCACATTAACAACATTTAAAAGACACTTGGACAAGCACACGGATAGGAAAGGTTGAGAGGGATATGGGCCAAATGGGGGCAAGTAGCTTAGGAATGCACAAATCAGCATGGACAGGTTGGGCCGAAGGGCCTGTTTCCATGCTGTATAACTCTAAGACACTGGAACCTGCTGGAGGAACTCAGCAGGTCGAGCAGCGTCTGTGGGGGGGGAGAGGAACTGTCGAAATCCCTGCATCGGGTGGGGAAGGGGTGGAGTTGGGAGGCGAGAGGCAGGGGGATGATGGGTAGAGGCGGAGAGGAGCAGATGGAGCGAGGTGTGTGGGGAGGGGAGGGGAGGGTGAAGGTGCAGACGACTGCCCGAGGGAGATCAGCAGGAACACGAAGGGCTGCCACTGCTGGACTCTGATGAGTACAGAAGGTGAGAATGGGAACCATTAGGGGAGAGGTGTATAGCAGATACACCCACCCATTGTATGGCAGTCTCTGTTGGCTCGAATTGGAGAGCTAGGCTGGGCTGCAACAGAGATCTCCATTGGACAAAAGTAGGTGCAAGGGCTATAACAAGGTAGATCAAGAGTTCTTATGGGAGGTCCGTTCAATAGTCTTATAAGAGCGGGATAGAAGCCGTCCTTGAGCCTGGTGGTACGTGCTCTCAGGCTTTTGTATCTTCTGCCCAATGGGAGGGGGGAGAAGAGAGAACGTCCGGGGTGGGAGGGGTCCTTGATTATATCGGCTGCTTTCCCGAGGCAGCGGAAAGTATCGACGGAGTCAACGGAGGGGAGGCTGGTTTGCGCGATGGACTGGGTTGAACTTTGTCCTCTTTATTAGATCAGGTAAAAGAACCACCCAAGGACCAGCAGGGATCTGCAACCCTGCCTGACGGGTTGATCTACAGTGTTACACACCCTGTGCCAGAAAGTGGGATGGGGTTGCGTAGCTCTTTCATGACCAGCACTGATAAGATGGGCCAAATGGCCTGTTTTGGGCCATAAATTTCCTCTGGTTCTAGAAGTGGAGTTTATTTTTGTTGAAATACGTCATGACCCCAAAAAAACAGAAAGAAGCCTTTCCTTACCCAACTTCAGGTAGGTTGACCTCAAGGACTAACTTCAAAAGAGTTTAATTTTAGCCTCTTAAACCAGCCTTTTTTCTCTCTTCAAGACGTGTAACCCAAAACTGCGACTGAGAAAAGCAGATTCAGTGCCAGTTGGTAGTGATGCTTCGAAGCCTGCTAGGCCGCTGAGATCACCAGGTTGTCAATTCATCATGGAGATATTTTCTCTCAGTGATTTAATTAACATTCAACATTACTGATTGAAGATATCCCAAATTAGACTGATTTTTCAGAATCTATAACTGAGTTAGTTACAAAAGCTAGAAAATTGTTTCAATGTTCAGTTTTCTGCCCTGATTTTATTGAAAATGGAAGGAGCATAATGGAGTCTCCCATCTTAGTAAAGCAAAAAAACACGTACGTAACAAGAAGCAGAATGTTGTGGGACGGCACAGTGGTTAAAGCCGCTGTCTCAGACACCTGGGTTCGATCCTGACCCAGAGACCAGGGTTCAATCCCGACCTCCGGCACTTGTGTGGAGTTTGCATGTTCTCCCTGTGGGCTTCCCAACAAACATCCCAAAGACGTGCAGGGTCGATGGGTTAATTGTCCCTTAGTGTGTGAGTGAGGGATAGAATCGGGGGGAAGTTGACAGAAATGTGGGGAGATCAAAGTAGGATCAGTGTAACTGGGTGGTTGATGGCCGGCACGGACTCAATGGGCCAAAGGGCCTGTTCCCCTGCTGTATGACTATGAATTCACAATCTTTGTAAGTGGCAAAACATTGAGAAAGTGTGTGTGATCCTTGTCTTTATTGGAGAAACAGGGTTCAGTCGTAAGGAAGTTATGCTTTGCCATATACTTAGGCCCAGATGAGCACTGAGTTTAACTAATACAAGAGCCTCGATAGGGTGGATGTGGAGAGATTCCAGAGACATGAGTTCGAATCCCACCTGGGTAAATGTAGGGAATCCAGAACTAGAGGGAATCCAGAACTAGAATCCAGAATCTATCACTGTTTAAAAATAGGGCACTGTCCATTTAAGACAGGGATGAAGCATAATTTTCTCCTAGATTTTTCTGGAGGAACAGAGGGACCTTGGGGTCCACGTCCATAGATCCCTCAAAGTTGCCTCACAGGTCGATAGGGTTGTTAAGAAGGCGTATGGAGTGTTGGCCTTCATTAGTCGGGGTATTGAGTTCAAAAGCCGTGAGGTGATGTTGCAGCTCTATAGAACTCTGGTCAGACCGCACTTGGTATTGTGTTCGGTTCTGGTCGCCTCATTATAGAAAGGATGTGGAAGCTTTAGAGAGGGTGCAGAGGAGATTTACCAGGATGTTGCCTGGATTGGAGAGCGTGTCTTATGAGGATAGGTTGAGTGAGCTGGGGCTTTTCTCTTTGGAGACAAGGAGGATGAGAGGTGACTTGATCGAGGTGTACAAGATGATAAGAGGCATAGATCGAGTGGACAGTCAGAGACTTTTTCCCAGGACGACAATGGCTAACACGAGGGGACATAATTTTAAGGTGATTGGAGGAAGGTATAAGGGGGACGTCAGGGGTAAGTTTGTTTTACACAGAGAGTGGTGGGTGCGTGGGACGCACTGCCGGCAGAGGTTGTGGGGCAGACACATTAGGGACATTTAAGAGACTCTTAGATGGACACATGAATGATAGAAAAATAGGGGCGATGTGGGAGGGAAGGGTTAGGTAGATCTTAGAGCAGGAGAAAATGTCAACACAACATTGTGGGCCGAAGGGCCTGTACTGTGCTGTAGTGTTTTATGTTCTATGTTCTTTGGAATTCTCTTCCTCAGGGTGTAGAGTCTTTAAGTGTTGTTAAGGCAGAGGGTGGATAGACTCTTGATAGATGAGGGGGTCCAAGGAATATGGAGCCAAGGTTGTAATCAACTCAAGCCAGGATCTTATTGAGTGGGGACAACAGGCCTGAGGGACAGTGTGGCCTACTCCTGCTCCTCATTTGTACGATTGTGTTCTCAGTTGAGGGAAGGACCTTGGAAAGGGTATGGAGGAGACTTAACGGGAGCATCCCAGGGATCAGCTGACAGAGAGACGTGGGTTAACATGCAGTCAAAGAGGGCCTTCGGCCCACCATATCTATGCTGTACACCAAGTACCCACCTACACTAATCCCATTTACCAGCGCTTGGTCCGTATACCTTGACGGTTCAAGTGCTCAACTAAATGTTGCGGGAGTCTCTGCCTCCCCAACCCCTCAGGGAGTGCGCTCCACAGAAGGCTAAGAGA
The DNA here is from genome assembly GCF_009764475.1 of Pristis pectinata. Lineage (NCBI taxonomy): Eukaryota > Metazoa > Chordata > Chondrichthyes > Rhinopristiformes > Pristidae > Pristis > Pristis pectinata. Next base: position 6,218,472 of record NC_067440.1, on the reverse strand, counting down.
TTTTTATCTTTGGTTCAAAAATGTAAGGGTTCTGGATGGGTTAGATAATGTTCCAGAAGATGGTTTGGTGTATTTATTTACTTGTTCTTGTGATCCGGATCGTCACTGGCAATGCCACCAGTTATTGCTTATCCCTCATGACTCCCATTGAACTGAAGTTCAGAGGGGAGTCAACATGTTCCGGGTTCTGAGCCCAACCGTATGTCAGGCCAGGTACGGACAGGGGTGCTTGAACCACATAGTCGGTGGTTTCTGTTAAACAACAACCTTTCAGGTTCATGGACTGACATTTGATTTTAAGTTTCATCTTTATTTAATTACTTGTGTTTAAATTTCCCAGTTACCCGGGTGGGATTCGAACTCATGTCCCTGGAATCTGCTGCCAGTTAAGTTACCAGATCAGTATCTGCCTGAAAGGGAGGCAGATTCAACTGACAAACAGGGGACCGGGTGCCTACTCGGAGGAGAAAACCAACAGGGCTCTGAGTGACACAGTGGGGAGAACGGCTGCCTCACAGCTCCAGAGACCTGGGCTCGATCCCGACCTCCGGCGCAGTATGTGTGTGTGTGCGTGTGTGCAGAGTGTGTGTGTGCACACGTGTTTGTGTGTGTGTGTGTGTGTGTGCGCAGAGAGTGTGTGTGCACGTGCAGAGTGTGTGTGTGTGCACACGTGTGTGTGTGTGTGTGTGTGTGTGTGTGTGTGTGTGTGTGTGTGCAGATTGCACGTTCTCCCTGTGACCGCATGGGTTTCCCCTGGGTGCTCCGGTTCCCTCCCACATCCCAATCACATGTGGGGTTGATGGGTTAATCGGCTGCTGTAAATTGCCCCCCTCGCGTGTGGGTGAGGGGTAGAATCTGGGGGGAGTTGGTGGGAATCTGGGAGAGAACAATTACACAGGGAATGAGATTGATCTCAGAGCATAGCCGCGATGGACTGAAAGACCCCATCATAAAGAAATACAGAAAAATATGGACTATTTTAATATTCTAAATCCAGGATAAAATGTGCTTCCAATTCTGTAGATTACAAGCTTAATTCCTGTAGCATGGATTTGACATACAGCCGGAACCTTTGGCTGTTATTTTGACCCGTTCCCTCAAGGTCATGATGCTGACACTTTAGGAGGCAGAACAGGCACATCTTGATCACAACTAAAGCTCAAGTCTGCATTGCCAGGCTTCTGCAGTGTGCAGGTCCCTGGTTTCTCTTACCAGTCAGACCATGAGATTGTGAAGAGAGGGGAAGCGACCGTCTTTCTCCTTTTATAACAGGCTGCAGAGGGTTGCAGACTTACTACCATCGGGGAGGAGGTACAGGAGCCTGAAGACCCACACTCAATGATTCAGGAACAGCTTCTTCCCCTCCGCCGTCAGATTTCTGAACGGTCCGTGAACCCGTGAACATTACCTCGTCTTTTTTGCACTGTTTATTTATTTTGTAATTTATAGTAATTTTACATCTTGCACTGTAAAACAACAAATTTCACATCACCTAAGTCAGTGATAATAAACCTGATTCTGATTCAGAATAGGAGATGGGCACACAGTGGTTAAAATTAACAGATGGTTGAGAGGTTGATTTGCTGTCCAGTTTCACAACCTGCCTCTTCTTATCAGACCCTTATACCCTCACACGTTCCCTAGTTCCATCTAACACTGGACTGTACTTCTGCCTGAACTCTCTCATCGTCTACTTCAGTTCATGCCAACCTCTGCCACTGTCACCTCGGCTCACTCCACCTCAGTCACCCACCGCCCCCAACGCTTACATAATAAAAGCAGAAACACTCAGCAGGTCAGGCAGCATCTGTGGAGAGAGAAACAGGGTTAAGCTTTCGGGTCAAAGAACTGGGAGTGAATGATGGATGTTAGACCTGCGATACTAACTCTGTTTCTCTTTCGCTCTCTCTCATGGATTTCTTGGGCGGGACCGTGGCGCTGCGGGCAGAGCCACTGTCTCACAGCTCCAGAGACCCGGGTTCAATCCTGACCTCCGACGCTGTGCGTGTGCGTGTGCATGTGGTGTGTGGAGTTTGCACGCTCTCCCTGTGACCGCGTGGGTTTCGCCCCCAGGTGCTCCGGTTCCCTCCCACATCCCAACAATGTGCAGGGTCGGTGGGTTAATCGGCCGTTGTGAAGCGCCCCCCTAGTGTGTGGGAGAGGGGTAGAATCTGGTGAGGGGAGGAGTTGATGGGCCTGTGAGAGGGAGGGAGGGAGAGAGGGAGAGAGGGAGGGAGAGAGGGAGGGAGGGAGGGAGGGAGGGAGGGAGGGAGGGAGGGAGAGAGAGGGAGAGAGGGAGAGAGGGAGAGAGGGAGAGAGGGAGAGAGGGAGAGAGGGAGGGAGAGAGAGAGAGAGAGAGAGAGAGAGAGAGAGAGAGAGAGAGAGAGAGAGAGAGAGAGAGAGAGAGAGAGAGAGAGAGAGAGAGGGGTAATGGGACCCTTGGGAGCCGGCGTTGATCTGATGGGCTGAATGGTCTCGTTCTGTACTGTAATAAGGAACGGGTTGTGTGTGAGAGAAGGCAAAGCTTTGAGCGTGTGAGGTGTATCCGTGACGGAGGTCACGGGATTGACGGGAACTTTCAGACCATGAGTAGCAGTACAGGAAGAAACCATTTTGTAGGTAGGATTGGGAAACATCTGCCTAACGGTGGTAAATGAAGGGGGCTTTTAAAGCCAAATGGGGTATTGTGTGCAGTTCTGGCCACCCCATTACAGCAAGGATGTGGAGGCTTTGGAGAGGGTGCAGAAGAGGTTCACCAGGACGTTGCCTGGATTAGAGGGCATGAGCTATAAGGAGAGACGGGACAAACTTGGGTTGTTTTCTCTGGAGCATCGAAGGCTGAGGGGACACGATGGAAGTTTTTAAGATTATGAGAGGCATAGATAGAGTAGACAGCCAGTATCTTTTTCCCAGGGTCGAAATGTCTAATACCAGAGGGCACGCATGTAAGGTGAGAGGGGAAAGTTCAGAGGAGATGTGCGGGGTAAGTTTTTTTTACACAGAGGGAGGTGGGTGCCTGGAACGTGCTGCCAGGTGTGGTGGTGGAGGCAGATACGATAGTTTAAGAGGCTCTTAGATAGGCGCATGAATGTGCAGAGAATGGAGGGATAGGGCCATTGTGTAGGCAGTAGGGATTAGTTTAATTAGGCGTCAATTTACTAGTTTAATTAATTCAGCACCACTTTGTGGGCTGAAGGGCCTGTTTCTGTACTGTTCTGCGCACTCGGTACCCACTGGGAAGGTTGGCAGAGCAAGAGGGGAGGTGGCTGATGAGAGGACAGGTAAAACAAACTTGGGTTGTTCTCCCTGAAGCGTCGGAAGCTGAGGGGAGACCTGATAGAAGTTTTTAAAATTACGAGAGGCATAGATAGAGTAGACAGTCAGTATCTGTCCCCCAGGGTAGAAATGTCAAACACTAGAGGACATGCTGTTAAGGTTAGAGGGGGAAAGCTTAAAGGAGACGTGAGGGGCAAGTTTTTTTTTTACTAAGAGCAGTGGGTGCCTGGAATAGGTCACCAGGGGTAGTCGTGGAAGCAGGCAGTTTGGTGGAGTTTTTTTAGATAGACTCATGAATATGAAGGGAATGGATGATACACAGGAGGAGGACATTTGGTATAAATTGGCACAACATATTGGGTCGAATGGCCTCTCCAGTGCTGTACTGTTCTATGTTGGATTATACTTGAAGGAAAAATTGGCCGCTGTAAATTGCCCCCCCACCCCCCTGTGTGCGGGTGAGGGGTATAATCTAGGGGCGGTTGATGGGAATGTGGGGAGAATATAACATGGCATTAATGTAGGATGAGTGTATATGGGTGGCTGATGATCAACACAGACTCAGTGGGCCGAAGGGCTTATTTCTCAGATGTGATCTCTGCCGGACTTGCCCATTAGACCATTGGAAGCAGCAACTTCGAAGGGAATTGGATAAGCTTGAATAAAAACAAAAAACTTGAAGAGTAGATTAAGGATCTTTCAAAACCATGTTGACTGTTCCTGTACAGTATCATGTTGTCATTGTGTGAAAGAATTACAGGGTTGGTAATTGGCTTATTATTGTCACATGAACCGAGATACGGTGAAAAGCTTTTGTTTGCGTGTGATCCAGACAGATCATTCCGTACATCAGTACATCAAGGTAGTAAAAAGGAAAACAGAATGCAAAATATAGTGTTACAGTTACAGAGAAAGTGCAGTGCAGGCAGACAAATAAAGTGCAAGGGCCACGACGAGGTAGATTGGGAGATCAAGGGTTCATCTTTTAGCGTGTGAGAGGTCCGTTCAAGAGTCTGATAACAGCGGGATAGAAGCTGTCCTTGAGCCTGGTGGTACGTGCTTTCAGGTTTTTGTATCTTCTTCCCGATGGGAGAGGGGAGAAGAGAGAATATCCAGGGTGGGAGGGGTCCATGATTACGTTGGCTGCTTTCCCGAGGCAGTGGCAAGTGTAGACGGAGTCCACAGAGGGGAGGCTGGTTTCCGTGATGGACTGAGCTGTGTCCACAACCCTCCGCAACTTCTTGCAGTCCCGGGCAGAGCAGTTGCCGTACCAAGCCATGATGCATCCGGATAGGATGCTTTCTATGGCGCATCTGTAATAATTGGTGAGGGTGATTGGAAACAGGCTGCATTTCCTTAGCCTCCTGAGGAAGTAGAGGCATTGGTGTGCTTTCTTGGGAAGTAGAGGCACCAGTGTGCTTTCTTGGCCATAGCATCCACTTGGGACTTACAAATGAGCAGGCAAGCCCACAGATTCTCCCAGTGCTGATAGTTGGGCTTGGGAATGGATCCTAATGCCTGAGTCTTGGATTGGGAAACATTGAGTGGGCCACAAGAGGCAATACACCAAGATTCAGGTGTGGTTTTGGATAGTGGAGCCAATGTCTGGCAGTGTTCAGAGTAGACAGCCCTGGTTGGCATGAACCATCACTAGTTTATATTTGCCCGATGTTCTTCCGAAAACCCATTCACACACCCTCCTCCACCATCAGTCCCATTCCTTCCCCACCCAACCTTTGTAACCCAGTCAACAACTAGCTGTTGCCGGCACACACCTCTGCCTTCAGATACCAATGACCCAGGCAGTGGGCTTCCTCGTTTACAAAACCACTCTCCTCACCAAAAGAGGGACAAAGGTTATCCACACAAACAGATCGGAACATGGACACATTAACGCATGAAGGGAGTCTTCCCCCCTTCCCCCCAACGTTATGCTCCATAAAAACTGGTGTCAAGAGAAAAATATTTTCATTCTTTTTCAGGGAAAAAAAAAGCAGTCCCAAGCTCAAGAATGAGGCTGCTTCGTCACCATCGAGAAGGTAAAGTCCGGCCGCTTGCAAACAGTCAAGGTTATCATCACAGGCATTCATCAGGAGCACATCACACAAGAGAAAGCAACATGTTTCTTTTTTACATCGTCCGTGTTATGCGCCTGTCACCGGCAAGTTCAGTTTGCTCCCCACCCTCTTAAACCACTCTATCCCCGTGGTTTGAAAGTGCATGTCTTCCTTGGAGCAATAAAATTGGTTTTAAATGATCAATCTCTAATCTGCTTTGTAAGCCTTTAAATAAATGCAAACACACACACAGCTCCTCGCAAGAGACCCTCTAATATTTGCTAGGACACTGTTTCAGACTGAGTAGCACAGACTGCAAAGACATGAATTGAAAATCTCATCAGATAATCTACAATAAATTGTCAACAAAACTCAAGCTTACAAGACTTTGAAGGAATTTTTGTTTTAAACGAACAGTACAACACATTTAACAGGTATATTCAATCGCGAAACACTTTCTTTTTAACTTCTTTCCCTTACTGATAGCATTATCTTGGAGATTAGAATTTTCAGTTACTGTGGAAAAAAAAGGCAGGCTTTTGTTCTGAACAATTTGTTTGACAGGCAGTTTTTCCCTGTTGGTACAATCGTCACGACTGAAAGTAGGCAAACAGACAGCAATAGCAGACAATGCACCACAGACTATTAACACATTGCCAGTTGATTTAATGGAAGATTGTACATAAGGTTAAGTCTTCAGTTCTGAAATAGATTTACAAGGACCCCAACGTAACTGAGAGGTTAAAGTAATCAGGAATAGCAATGAGAAGGTGGAGTGTCCAAGTATAAAGAAATTTAATAGGGAATATATAAAGGATTAAGGACTCAATTTGAGGTTCTCCCACTTATGTTACTTGCATATAAATGAAAATTAGTGGCGCACCAATGGGGATAACATGACGAGATGAAGATGTTAACATGAATGATCTGTATTATAAACACATCGAATTATTATGAATAAAGCATATTTTTTGTAATAAACTAACAGATGTTCCCACCAGATGTGTAAGGCAGGGAACTAAAATTCAAGGCAGCCACTAATAAATTCAGTCAGAAATTCAGAAGAAATACCTTTGAGAATGTGGAGCTTGCTACAACAGGGCGCGTTAAAACAGTAGAGATACATTAAAGGGAAAGTTAGCCGTGCAGAGTGTTGGAATTTATAGCCCAAACGACTTTGCCTTTAAGGCTATAAGTCTCAGCTTCCATGGCCCAATCCCTTCATTATACTCTTTGCTGGGCAAAACAGTTATCCAGCCCATTCCCACTCGAGAGCCAACGTTCTGTTGCTTAGCCCAAGCACATGTCCAAGTACTTGGTAAATAAGTGGAGTGTGTCTGCTCCCGCACCCCTTAGAAGCAGAAGAAGCCAGATCCCCACTACACCCAGGGTGAAAAAATTTCTCCTCAATTCCCTTCCTACCCATTACTTTAGGCTGAGATCCTCTGGTTTTTAGAACCATAGAACACTACAGCACAGCAAACAGGCAACTCGGCCCTTCTAGTCTGTGCCGAAACTTTATCCTGCTGGAAGGCAGAATAAAGGCGTAGACGGTTTTCTAAATAGGGAGAGAATTCAGAAATCGGAGGTGCAAGGGGACTTGGGAGTCCGAGTGCAGGATTTCCTAAAGGTTAACTTGCAGGCTGAGTCGGTAGTAAGGAAGGCAAATGCAGTGTTAGCATTCATTTCGAGAGGACTAGAATATAAAAGCAAGGGACGTACTGCTGAGGTTTATATGGCGTTGGTCAGACCGCATTTTGGAATATTGTGAGCAGTTTTGGGCCCCGTATCTAAGGAAAGATGTGCTGGCCCTGGAGACGGTCCAGAGGAGGTTCACAAGAATTATCCCGGGAATGAAAGGCTTAATGTACGAGGAGCGTTTGATGTCTCTGGGCCTGTACTCGATGGGGTTCAGAAGGATGAGGGAGGAATCTCATTGAAACCTGGATACTGAAAGGCCTGGATAGAGTGGATATGGAGAGGATGTTTCCATCAGTGGGAGAGTCCAGGATCTGAGGGCACAGCCTCAGAATAAAGGGACATCCCTTTAGAACTGAGATGAGGAGGAATTTCTTCAGCCAGAGGGTGGTGAATCTGTGGAATCTGTTGCCACAGAGGGCAGTGGAGGCCAAGTCATTGAGGGTATGTAAGCCAGAGATTGATAGGTTCTTGACTGGTAAGGGGGCTTGAGGGTTATGGGAAGAAGGCAGGAGAATGGGGTTGAGAAAAAAAAAGCTGTGATTGAATGGCAGAGCAGAACTCGATGGGCCAAATGGCCTAATTCTGCTCCTATATCTTACGGTCTTCTGACAGGTTGAGTGAAATGGGAGGAGACTAGGATGGAGTTTAACCATGAGCATAGACCATTGAGCTAAATGTGCATTGTGTGGGGACGTGACCGAGACAGGATTGAGAGCAACGCAAGGATTGGATTCACCGGGCAAATTGTCCGGCTGAGCACGGCAAAGTTTGGAGCTGAAATTATCAACGGTAAACAGCTCAAAAATTCCCCAAACTAGGAATGGGAGAAGGTTGAAAAAGCTACAGCAGAGTTACTGGAAGGCAGAACTGGGGCAGAACTGCGGAGGCTGGAATCTGGAGCAACAAACAATCTGCTGGAGGAGCTCAGCGGGTCGAGCGGCATCCGTGGGGAGGGGGAAAGGAATTGTCGACGTTTCGGGTCAAAACCCTGCATCAGGACTGAGTGCGGAGAGGGGGGGATGGCCAGTGTAAAGAGGGTAGGGGTGAGACGGGAGTCCGAGGGGACAGGTGGACAGGCAGGTAGTGCCAGGTATGGGAGGGGAGGAAGGGGTGGATTTGAGAGACGGTGGAAGGTGGAGAACGAGAGAGAGAGAGAAAGCAAAATATTGAGAGGAAGATGGAGGAAAGTCGGGGAAGGGAAGGAAGTTTGGAGACAGCTGCTGGAGGGAGATAAGTAGGAACACAAGGAAGCCAGGGGCTAGACCCTGATAAGTAAAGGAGGAGAGCGTGGGGACCATTAGGGGAGAGGTGTATGGCAGTTGAGATGGGGACGGGCAGGGCGAACCGTGGGGTCAATCGTGTGTGCGTGTGTAGAGGGTGGATGGAACCAGGAGGGGAAAGGGGACGAAAATGGGGGACTTGGGGGGGGGGGGAAGAGGGCAGGCACAGTAGCTTCACAGCACCAGCGACCCGGGTTCAAGGTGCAAGGGCCATGACGAGGTAAATTGTGAGGTCAAGAGTCCATCTTATCGTACTAGGGGACCGTTCAATAGTCTTATAACAGCGGGGTAGAAGCTGTCCTTCAGCCTGGTGGTATGTGCTTTGTGGAGCAGTTAGCGTAACGCTCCACAGCGCCAGCGAACCGGGTTCAATTCCCGCCACTGTCTGTAAGGAGTTTGTACGTTCTCCCCGTGTCTGCGTGGGTTTCCTCCGGGTGCTCCGGTTTCCTCCCACATTCCAAAGACGTACAGGTTAGGAAGTTGTGGGCGCGCTACGTTGGCGCCAGAAGCATGGCGACACTTGCGGGCTGCCCCCCCCCCCCCCAAGAACACTCGACGCAGAAGACGCATTTCACGGTGTGTTTCGATGTACGTGTGACGAATAAAAGATATAAATGGGAGGGGCATCGGGAGGGCAGGGAGGGGGGAGCAACACACTTGAGGGGAGGGTTACCCAAAACCAGAAAACTTAATGTTCTTGCCACTGGGTTGTGGACCACCGAGATGGAGTTTGAGGGTGTTGTTCCCCGAGTTTGCGTGGGATAATTCGGAGAAGGGAACATGGATGCGTTAAAGGTGATGTGAGGTCACAGCTGGAGACACAAGGGGTGACAGATGCAGGAATCTGGCAACCAGAGGCAAACTGCTGGAGGAACCCAGCAGGTCGAGCTGTGTCTGTGGAGGAGGAGGGATGGTCGACGCTTCACCTTGAGACCCTGCTTCAAGATTCAGTGGTTAATTCACCTGACTGCAGTAAAACTCCGATAATCCAGCACTTTGGTTCCGGATTCTTAATTCTATCCGGAGGATTGGACGTTACTCCGATACCCAACACACATTTATTTGAATGCTTTCCTACATGTTTCACAGCAGGGTAATAAATTTCCCAGTGAACCTGGTGAGCTTAAAGGAAGTGGGAAATTCTGGTCACTACTTTATAGGAAAGATGTAGCGAGCAGAGGTTTAAGGTGAGAGGGGAGAGAGATTTAATCGGAACCTGAGGGGCAACTTTTTCACTGAGAGTGTGGTCAGTAGAGAGCGTAGGTTTAAGGTGAGAGAGGAGAGAGATTTAATAGGAGGCGGTACTTTTTCACTGAGAGAGTACTCAGTAGAGGTCAGAGGGGAGAGAGATTTAATCGGAACCTGAGGGGCAACTTTTTCACACAGAGGGTGGTCCGTATATGGAAGGAGCTGCCAGAGGAAGTGGTTGAGGCAGGTACATTAACAACATTTAAAAGACACTTGGACAGGTACACGGATAGGAAAGGTTGAGAGGGATATGGGCCAAATGCGGGCAAATGGGACCAGCTTGGATGGGAACCTTGATCGGCATGAGCCAGTTGGGCCGAAGGGCCTGTTTTCCGTGCTGTGTGACTCTACGTGATGGCGCTGGACAGGGTGCAGAGGAGATTACCCAGCACGTTGCCTGATCGGAGGGTTACGGTTACAGTGAGAGACTGGGTAAAACTGGGTCTTTTTTCCATGGAGTGTTGAAGGCTGGTGACCTTGTAGAGGTGCACAAAGTTATGACGAGCACAGGGTAGAGACCAACAGCCTTTCTCTCATGTCTGAGGGTGTCAAGGGCAGGTTCAAGTTGAGGGGTTTAGAGGGGAGTCTTTTCACCCAGAGTTGGGGGTTGGAGTCTGGAACTCACTGCCTGAGGGGGGCTCTCAGAGCATGTAGGAAGGAGCCAGACAAGCACTTAAACGGCCAAGGCAGAGAAGGTTACGGACCCAGCGCAGGTAAATGGGATCTGTGTCGGTCGATACAACGAGCAGCACGGGCAGGATGGGCCAAAGGGCCTGTTTCTGTGCCCTACGGCTTCTATGACTCCGTTCTCCAGTTCCGGCTACGATCCCACCCTCTGCCCGACATCCAGACCCCAATCCCGGCCCACATTCTGGGAGCCTGGATCCAGGACCCCGGCTCACATTCCACACCAATGGGAGAAGCAGAGCATCGGAATCTCCAAACAATCAGACGCCGGATTATCGGGAGTTTTAGAGACTTCGGCTAGCAACGGAGGCTTGGCCAGGCAAGGGTGGAGTTTTCAGCTCAGAGGCAAGCCATGAACCCATCATATCCATACCAGCATAAAATCTTAAATTCCATCAATCAACTGGAATACTCAAGAAAAAATACTGGTACCACAAAGCTACCAGATGGTTGCAAAAAGACACATGGTTCATTTTAGGGGAGGAAAGCTGCCCAATTTACCCAGTCAGGTCTATATGTGACTCCACACACCCCCCCCCCCCCCCCAACAACATGGCCCACCAGGTGACCACTATTGGGAAGGGCCATAAACATCTGGTTCACCCCGAGACCCTGCTTCAGGAGTCAGTGGTTAAGTCACCTGACTGCAGTAAAACTCCGATAATCCAGCACTTTGTTTCCGGATTCTTAATTCCATCCGGAGGATTGGACGTTACTCCGATACCCGACACACATTTATTTGAATGTTTTTCTACACATTACACAGCAGGGTAATAAATTTCCCAGTGAACCCAGTGAGTTTAAAGGAAGTGGGAAATTCTGGTCACTACTTTATAGGAAAGATGTAGCGAGCAGAGGGGAGAGAGATTTAATCGGGACCTGAGGGGCAACCTTTTCACTGAGAGGGTGGTCAATGGAAAGCATAGGTTTAAGGGGAGAGGGGAGAGAGATTTAATAGGGACCTGAGGGGCAACTTTTTCACTGAGGTTCTGGTTGTGTTGGAGAGAGTGCAGAGGAGGTTCACCAATCCTTCCTGGACTGGACGACTTTGGATACAGGGAGAGGTCGGACAGGCTGGGCTTGTTTATCCCCGGAGCGAAGGAGGCTGGGTGGGGGGGGGGGGGGGGTGACCAGATAGAAGATTAAGGGAGGGATAGAGGGGGTAGATAGTCAAATCTTTTTCCCATGGTAGCAGAAAGTCCAGAGGGCTCAGCAGAACTTCCTTTGGTGGCGGTGACCTTGACCTTCTGGGGTTTGGTGTTCCTGGAAGCTCAAAGAGGCTGGTTGAAGGGGACGGGTATGGAAATGGCCATGGCTCAGGAGGTACCATCGCCAAGCCCGGAGGCTGAGGCCAAGACTCTCGGCGCAGTGCTCAGGGAATTCCGCACTGCCGGATGCACCATCTCCTGGGTGAGAGTTTGAACAGACACCTTCTCAGAGAAGGGCGCCAGATCCCACAGCTGCTCTCTCAAGGACATTCTCACGAGGGAGATAAAACAAGAGGACATACAGTCAGGGCAAGGGAGAAGAGGGAATCTGAGGGGGACCCAGAGAGTGGTGAGTACCTGGGATGCATTGCCAGAGAGATTGGCAGAAGCAGTGTCGCTGTAAGGAGTGTAGACGAGCACTTGAATCGCCAAGGCAGGAATGGCTACGGCCAAGTGCAGGAAGGTGGCATTAATAATGATGGGCGTCCATTAGTGTGGATATAATGGTTCGAATGGCCTTTCCTTGCTGTATGACTCTGAAGTTTACACCCACGGGCTAATAATATGCACCCCTCAAACAATATCCCCGATGACATACCTCATTGTCCCCTTGCTGCCTGAGGTATTTGCTGTACCCAAATCAACAGTTGTGCTTCCAATATTGCATCCCTTAATAAATGACCCATTGGCTGTAACGGTTCTGCGGCTGGGAAGCGCCGTGTGAAAATATTGCTTTCTTATAGATCACTGGACAAGTCATGAAAAAATCAAGGGGTGGGGAAGGGAGATGCCAGAGGGAGTGGGTGAGGCAGGTACAATAACAACATTTAAAAGACACTTGGACAGGTACACGGATGGGAAAGGTTTACAGGGATATGGGCCAAACGCGGGGAAATGGGACTGGCTCTAGGACTGTCTTTCAGTACAGCATCTACCTGTGACTTCCTAAAGGTGTTGAGCAAACCTGTGTACAGCGATGTACGGTGACCCATCTGTGTCTCCGTATGGGCGTCTGTACAACACAGCCTCGTGTGGTGTGTACTCTTCCCCACCCTAACTTGCTGTCCAGAGTCCCGTACGCTGACACACACTGGGCTGGGTCTGACACACACACACACACACACACACACACAGGACTGGGTCTCACACACACAGGGCTGCTGACACACACACACAGGACTGGGTCTGACACACACACACACACACACACACACACACAGGGCTGGGTCTGACACACACACACACACACCCACCCACACCACACACACACACACAGACACACCCCACACACAGACACACACCTTCACACCTCCTTCTCCCTCACTGTTCTTCCGTTGTTCTACCTGACGCCAGGTGTAAGATGACGCAGGATGTGAGGTATCCGCCCCCCCCCCCCCCTCCCCTTGGCAAGGATCCCTGCCTGTGCCCGATCCCGGGGGAATTTACTGATGGACACTGCCACCGCCCCCAGGGGAGTAGAGTTCTGACAAGGTGCAGCAAGGGACAGGTACAAGACTCGCCAACACCTCCTGATACAGGAGGGCCATTCAACCCACTGAGTCCATCCTGGTTCCCAGCAGAGAAATCCCATCCATCCCATTCCCTGGTGGCGGACTGCCCAACATGGGAGGGTGCCCAGTTCTACCCTCGGGGGGGCAGTTGGGGAATACAATGGGGAGGCAAACACAGTTGAGAGAGGCGCATAGTGTGGGACTAGGAACGGGCACATTGCAGTGGGGGGGCAGACTGAGAGCCCCGAACAAAGCTGTCACACTCAAGTGGGATGGGTGGCATCAAGTAGGGTACAGATGTAGGCCACATCTGGAGCACTGCATTCAATTCTGGCCGCCCCATTACAGGAAGGACGTGAGGGCTTTGGAGGATGCAGAAGAGGTTCACCAGGATGCTGCCTGGATTAGAGGGTGTGAGCTGTAAGGAGAGGTTGGACAGACTTGGATTGTTTTCTCTGGAGCGACAGAAGCTGAGGGGAGACCTGATAGAAATTTGTAATATTACAAGAGGCATAGACAGAGTAGACAGCCGGTATCTTTTTCCCAGGGTCGCAATGTCTAATACAAGAGGGCATGCATTTAAGGAGAGAGGGGGTAAGTTCAAGGGAGATGTGTGGGGCAAGTTTTTTTTTACACAGAGAGCGGTGGGTGCCTGGAACGGGCTGCCAGGGGTGGGGGTGGAGGCAGATACGATAGAGGTGTTTAAGAGGCTGTTAGATGGACACATGAATGTGCAGAGAATGGAGGGATATAGACATTATGTAGGCAGAAGGGATTAGTTTAATTAGCTGTTAATTTACTTGTTTGATTAATTTGATACAACATCGTGGGCCGAAGGGCCTGTTCCTGTGCTGTACTGTTCTGTGTTCTGCCCACTGGGCAGATTGGTGGGGGGCAGGAGAGGAGGTGGTGAATGGGGAGACAGGGAAACACATGGCGGTGCTGACAACGAACACAAGAAAACAGGGGCAGGAGTAGGCCACCCGGCCCCTCAAGCCTGTCCCGCTGTTTCGCGGCTGATCCGCCCCATCTCCTCTCCCGTGCCAGTTCCCCACAGCCTCTCAATTCCTTGATCGTTCAACAATTTATCTACCTCTTTAAATCCTCCCCCCCAGTGATCCAGCCTCCACAAGCCTCCAGAGATATACCACCCCCTGTGAGAAGGAGTTCCCACGCACCTCAGTTTGGAAAAGCCGTTGATGAACCGAGGGACTTAGGAATCCAAGTCCATGGTTTCCTTAAAGTGGCAACGCAAGTCCACAGGGTGGTGAGGAAGGTGTGTGGCATTCTTGTCTTCAGGGATCAGGGCAAAGAATATAAGAGTTTGGATGTTAGGATGTGACACAGGTTAGGCCACATTTGGAGTATGGCGTGCAGTTCTGGTCACCACACTACAGGAAGGATGTCAATTGGTTAAATTGGTTTATTATTGTCACACGTACCGAGGTACGGTGAGAAACTTTGTTTTGCATGCCATCATTTCATCACATCAGTGCATCGAGGTAGTACAAGGGAAAAGCAATAACAGAATGCAGAATAAAGTGTTACAGTTACAGAGAAAGTGCAGTGCAGGCAGACGATAAGGTGCAAGGGCCACGACGAGGTAGATTGTGAGGTCAAGAGTCCGTACTAGGGGACCGTTCGTGTGTTCAGTGTGGATGTGGTTTGCGCTGGAGAGAGTGCAGAGAAGATTCAATGAGATGTTGCCCGGATTGGAGGACTTCAGTTATGGGGAGACATCGGACAGACTGGGACTGTTTTCCCTGGAGCGAAGGAGACCGAGGGGTGACCTGACGGAGGTGTATAAAAGTATAAGAGGCATAGATAGTGTGGATAATCAGAATCTTTTTCCCATGACAGGCCTATCCAAAACAAAGAGGGAGGAGTTTTTAAGGGGATCTGAGGGAAATGTCTTTTTACACAGAGAGGGGGTGATATCCGGAACGGGCTGCCAGAGGAGGTGGTAGGATCAGATACAATCACTGGTTTTGAGGCATTTAGACAGACACTTAAATAGAAAAGGCATTGAAGGATATGGACCTATGCGAGCAAATGGGGTTCGTGTAGCTGAGCAGAAAGGTCAGCATGGAGTTGGTGGGCCGAAGGGCCTGTTCCTGTGCTGTACAATTCAGTGACTCTACATGTTTCTGAAGCAGGTGGGACCTGTACGAGGAGGACGGGTTGCACCTAAACCAGATGAGGACCAAAATCCTTGCAGGGAGGTTTGTTCATGCTGCTCGGGAGGGTTTGAACTCATTTGGCGGGGTGGGGGGGGGGGGGGTGTGGGTGGAGGGGGGGAGTGGGGAAGCTCTGTAGCAGGGCAGCAGGTGAGGAGACTAACTCAAAATGGTGGAAGATAAGTCAAGCAAGTCCAGTGGGCAGAGCAGACAGAGTAGACAGAGTCAGGTTGTAGAGCATGGGAGGGTGGGCAAGGGCATTTAATGCAAGGAGCCTCTCCGGTACGTTAGATGAGCTTGGAGCACGGATCGGCACTTGCAATTACAATAGTGTTGGAAATACAGAAACATGGCTGATGGAATTTTCAGGGGTGGAAATGTTTTGGACATGACATGGGGGGGATGTGAAAGAGTAGGAGGGAGTCATACTAGTGATGAGGGAGAACGTCACACGAGTATGTAGGAAGATACCCTGGTAGGATGGTCCAGTGAGACAATATGGGTAGAACTTAGGAATAACACAGGGGTGGTCACTTCGCTGGGGTTATACTGTGGCCCTTCTAATAGTCAGTGTAGGCACAGTAGTGCAGCGGTTAGCGTAATCTTATTACAGTGCCGGCGACCCGGGTTCAGTTCCGGCCGCTGTCTGTAAGGAGTTTGGGTTTCCTCCGGGTGCTCCGGTTTCCTCCCACATTCCAAAGACGTATGGGTTAGGAAATTGTGGGCATGCTATGTTGGCGCCAGAAACATGGCGACACTTGCGGGCTGCCCCCAGAACACTCTACAAAGAATGCATTTCACTGTGTGTTTCAGTGTACATGTGACTAATAAAGATATCTTATCATTATCAGTGGGAACTAGAGGAACAGATATGTTAGCACCATCCCAGCCATGCCCTCTTGCTGTTACTGTCAGGCAGGAGGTACAGAAGCCTGAAGTCCCACACCACCAGGTTCAGGAACAGCGACTTTCCAACAAGCATCAGGTTCTTGAACCATTCTCTACAACCCTAACCCTTCCTCAGCAACGGAACGCTACAGACCACCTCTCGCACTACCACAGACTTGTCTCTGATTGTGGGGTTTATTTGCGCTAAGGTCTTGTTTTTGCACAGCCTTTTTCTTCACTATCTTGTATAATTTATGATCTGTGTGTTGTCTGTACCTACGTGCCTGTGATGCTGCTGCAAGCGTTTCATTGTACCTGTACCTCACCGCACGTGGGCACATGACAATAAACTCGACTTGACTTGAAGGGTACAATTAGGGTTATTGCGGTGAGGGATTTGACCTTTCCCATTAATGCCAATGCAAGGGGGGTTAGAAATTGTGAAGTGCATCCAAGAAAGACTTTTGAGACAACTTGAATGAGTCTTTCTAGACACGGGATGGTACTCGACCTTATCTGAAATGAAACTGGGCAAGTGGTGAAAGTGTCACTTTGGGAACAGTGACCATAATTCTGTAAGTTTCAAGGGATACAGTTGTCTCGAAGTTAACGTTCTAAATTTGGGGAAGGCTGACTTCAATAGTGTGAGAGAGGAGCTGGCAAAAGTAAATTTAAAGAGCAGCTGCTGATAAAACAATATCTGATCCGGCAAGTGGGAATGTTTTAAAGGAGAGTTCGGAATAGTTCAAGACCAACATGTTCTGGTAAGGGGGAAAGGCAAAGATGGCAAGATTAGGGATGTGCCGATGATGTAGTGGACTCAGCCCAATACATCACGGGCACATCCCTCCCCACCATCGATAGTAGCTACAGGAGGTGATACCTCAGGAAGGCAACATCCATCATCAAAGATCCCCACCATCCCGGCCATCATCTTCTCGCAGCTCTCATCGGGCAGGAGGTACAGAAGCCTGAAGTCCCCACACCACCAGGTTCAGGAACAGTGACTTCCCTTCAACCATTCGGTTCTTGAACCAACCGGCACAATCCTAATCACCACCTCAGTATGGAAACACTGTGACCACTTTGCACTACAATGGACTTCCCTTGTTCAAATTGTGTTCTTTCTTGTATAATTCATACTGTTAATTTATGTTTTTGTTGTGAGTGTTGTGTACCTGATGCTCTGTGCCTGTGATGCAGCTGCAAGTAAGTGTTTCATTGCACCTGTGCACACATGGACTTGTACACGGGACAATAAACTCGACTTTCAACTTTTGAGGGAACCTTGTATGACAAAGGATGTTAAAGGTTTGATCCAGAAAAAAAAGAGGAAGCATATGACACGTAGGGGCATCTGGGATTGAGGGAGTCTCTTGAAGGATACAGAAAGTAGCAGGAAAGAACTTAAGAAAGAAATCAGGAGGGCAAAAAGGGGCCATGAAATGTCCTCGGCAGATATGATTAAGGAGAATCTGTAGTCATTCTATAAGTACTGTAGGTGCAGGACAGTATCCAGGGAAAGACTGAGCCCCCTAAGGAACCAAGATGTAATCAATGTGTGGAGCCTGGGGATGTGGGTCAGGTCCTAAATTGGTCATTAGTTTATTATTGTCACCTGTACCGAGATACGGTGAAAAGCTTCTGTCTGCTCGCCATCCAGACAGATCATTCCGTACATAAGTACATCGAGGTAGTACAAAAGGAAAACAGAATGCAGAATAAAGTGTTACAGTTACAGAGAAAGTGCAGTGCAGGCAGACAAAATTAAAGTGCAAGGGCCACGACGAGGTAGACTGGGAGATCAGGATTTCTTTATCGTACAAGATGTCCGTTCAAGAGTCTTATAACAGCGGGACCGAAGCTGTCCTTGAGCCTGGTGGTATGCGTCTCAAGCTTCTGTATCTTCTGCCCGACGGGAGGGGGGAAGAGAGAGAATGTCTGGGGGTGGGGAGGGGTCCTTGATTATGCCGGCAGAGGGTTGTGGGGGCCAGATACAGTAGGACATTAAAGGACTCTTAAATAGACACATGAATGATAGAGAAATGGAGGGCTGTTTGGGAGGGAAGGGTTAGATAGATCTTAGAGCAGGATAAAATGTTCCGGCCCAACATTGTGGGCCGAAGGGCCCTATACTGTGCTGTAATGTTCTATGTTCAGATTGGTTTATTATTGTCACTTGTACAGAAGTACAGTGAAAAACTGTCTTGCATACCGTTTCATACAGATCAATTCATACACAGTGCAATGAGGTAGTACAGGGTAGAAACAATAACAGATTACAGAGTAAAGTGTCACAGCTACAGAGAAAGTGCAGCTCAGGTAGACAATAAGGTGCAAAGTCATAACAAGGTAGATTGTGAAGTCAAGCGTCCATCTTAACATACTGGGGGACTGTTCAATAGTCTTATAACAGTGGGATGGAAGCTGTCCTTGAGCCTGGTGGTACGTGCTTTCAGGCTTTTGTATCTTCTGCCCGTTGGGAGAGGGGAGAAGAGAGAATATCCAGGGTGGGAGGGGTCTTTGATTATGTCGGTTGCTTTCCCGAGGGAGCAAGAAGTGTAGACAAGAGTCCAGGGAGGGGAGGCTGGTTTCCGTGACGTGCTGAGCTGTGTCCACAACTCTCTGCAGTTTCTTGCGGTCACGAGCGGAGCAACTGTGACTTTAGAAAGGCCTTTGATAAGCTCTGTCATGGTAGAATGGTCCAGAAGATTAAGGCACATGGGATCCAAAGTGAGCTGCTTAATTGGATCCAGAATTGGCTTGGCAATAGGAGGTAGAGAGTGGTGATGCAAAGATGTTTATCTGATTGGAAGTCTGTGACTAGCAGAGTACCACAGCGATCAATGCTAGGACCTTTGCTGTCTGTCATATATATTAATGACTTGCACGGAAAAGTACGATTGGTAAGCTTGCAGATGATATGGAAATTGGTGGTGTTGTGGATGGCGGGGAAGGTTGTCTGAGCCTATAAGAGGAGACAGATCAGATGGAAAGTTGGGCGGAGCGTGACAGATGGAATTCAATCCCGATAAATGCAAGGTGATGCATTTTGGGCAGTCAAGTAGGAGTAGGACATATACAGTCAATGGCAGGGTGTTAAGGAATATTGACGCAATTCCAAGTCCACAGTTCCCAGAAAGTGGTTGCACAGGTCAATGGAGTAGTGAAGAAGGCGTATGGCATGCTTGCCTTCATAGCTTGGAGCATGGAATACAAGTCTGGGACATGTTGCAACGTTACAAAACAGTGGTTAGACCGCACTTGGAGTGCCATGTGCAGCTCTGGTCACCCCATTACAGGAAGGATGTGGTTGTGCTGGAGAGGGTGCAGAGGGGGTTCACCAGGATGTTGCCCGGATTGGAGGACTTCAGTTATGAGGAGAGATCGGACGGGCTGGGACTATCTTTCCTGGAGCGAAGGAGGCTGAGGGGTGACCTGATGGAGGTGTGTAAGATTATGAGAGGCATAGATAGGGTAGATAGTCCCATGGTAGAGATATCAGAAGCAAGAGGAGGTGTAAGGTGAGAGGAAGGAGGTTTAAGGTGAGGGGAAGGAGGTTTAAAGGGGAACTGAGGGGAAAGTTTTGTACACAGAGAGTGATTGATATCTGGAACGGGCTGCCAGAGGAGGTGGTGGGATCAGATACAATCACTGGGTTTAAGAGGCATTTAGACAGACACTTCAATAGGCAAGGTATAGAAGGATACGGACATATGGGACATTTGGTCCCATTTTACCATAAAAGACCTGTAATGTATGTGTTGTGGAGATACAAATGGGATCGGTGTAGATGGGAGAAAAGGTCAGCATGGATGTGATGGGCTGAAGGGCCTGCTTCTGTGCTCTACAATTCTGTTCCTCTAAAATTCCAGATGACCAGCCCCGAATTCTGCAACTTTGTCCCCTCGTTCGGGACTGGTCGGAATGTCTCAATATCTACCCGACACTTCCCCTTAGGATCTTACATGTATCAATAAGATCACCCCTCGTTCATCTAAAGAATATAAATCTAATTTATTTAGCCACATAGTAGAACAATCCTCTCAACCTCGGAACCAGCCTCGTGAATTTTTCTACACCTCTCAGGATTTTATACACCTCTCTAAGATCACCCCTCATTCTCCTACGCTCCAATTTTTCTCGGACTGCCTTCAAAGCTAGTTTTTCCATTCTTAAGTAAGGAGTCATAGATTCATACCGCACAGAAACAGGCCCTTCGGCCCAACTGGTCCATGCCGACCAAGATTCCCATCTGAGCTAGTCCCATTTGCCTGCATTTGGCCCATATCCCTCGAAACCTTTTCTGTCCATGTACCTGTCTTTCAAATGTTGTCAACGCACCTGCCTCAACCACTTCCCCTGGCAGCTCGTTCCACATACGGACCACTTTCTGGGTGAAAAAGTTGTTCCGAATAAATCTCTCCCCTCTCACCTTAAACCTAAGCCCTCTCATTCTTGGTTCCCTGACCCTGGGAAAAAGTCTGTGTGCATTCACCCTATCTATGCCCCTCGTGATTTTATACACCTCGATAAGATCACCCGTCATTCTCGTACACTCCAATGAATGAAGTCCCAACCTGCTCAACTTCTCTCCATAACGCTCGAGTCTCGGCAACATCCTCGTAAATCTCCTCTGCACTCTTTCCAGCTTAATGGAATCTTTCCTACAGCAGGGTGACCAAAACTGTGCCCAGTACTCTAGGTGTGGCCTCACCAGTACCCTGTATGACTGGAACAACAGTTCCCTATGGCATGGGACTAGTGTGGTCCCATTTAACCATAAACGTATGTGTTGTGGAGATACAAGAGACTGCAGATGCTAGAGAAAAATATTAACCGCTGGACCAGCTCAGCAAATCAATGCTGCTTGACCCACTGAGATCTTCCATACGTGCCCAATACATCACGGGCACAGCCCTCCCCACCATCGGGAGTATCTACAGGAGGCGCTGCCTCAAGAAGGCAACGTCTATCATCAAAGACCCCCACCATCCGGGCCGTGCCATCTTCTCGCAGCTCCCGTCGGGCAGGAGGTACAGAAGCCTGAAGTCCCCACACCACCAGGTTCAGGAACAGCTACTTCCCTTCAACCATTCCATTCTTGAACCCTAATCACCGCAGTTTAACAATACTATGACCACTTTCACCACTTTGCACTAAAACGTAATTTTTTGGCTCGAACTGCGTTCTTTCTTGTAACAATGGTGTATAATTTATGTCTTTCTTGTGAATGCTGCTTATCTGTTGCTGTGTGCCTGTGATCCTGCTGCAAGTAAGTTTTGCATTGCACCTATGCACACATGAACTTGTGCACGGGACAGTCAACTCGACTTCGACGTGTTGCGTTCAGATACTGATCGTACACAACGATAGGGCTGTCCATGCTAAGGTTCCAATTGCATTGAGCTTCCTTCACTGAAATTTTAGAAGGCTTCTGATCATTGGACAGAATTGCAATGCTGGACCAATGGACAAGCTCATTCCATCTTGTGGCACTTGCTGCCTCCAAATAATATGCCAGCATTTCACAACTAACTCCACCTGAGTTCTCCTGAGTTCAGAAGAATGAGAGGAAAGGTTCAAGCTTCTGACAGGGATTGGCAGCTGGAGAACGTCAGAACATAGAACAGTACAGCACAGGAACAGGCCCTTCAGCCCACAATGTTAAGCCAAGCAAACTAAATTAGTCATCAAATGTCCAACTAAACTAATCCCTTCTGCCTACACAATGTCCATATCCTTCCATTCTCTGCATATTCACGTGTCTAACAGCCCCTTAAATGCCTCTATCGTATCTGCCTCTACCCCCACCCCTGGCAGTACATTCCAGGCACCCACCGCTCTCTGGGTAAAAAACTTGCCCCTGCATACCTCCTTTGAACTTGCCCCCTCTCACCTTAAATGCGTGCCCTCTGGTATTAGATATTTCCACCCTGGGAATAAAGATACAGGCTGTCTACTCTACCTATGCCTCTCGCAATCTTAAAAACCTCTATCAGGTCTCCCCTTTGGTTCGCTCTGACTAGGGCTTCTCGAGAAATGGGGAAAGGGTCTCGGGATACAGGGGAAGAGATTGAGGAGGCCAGATTCTCCAGGATGTTGCCTGGAATAGAGGGCTGTGGCTAAAAGGTGAGATTGGAATGGCTGGGGTTATTCCCACTGGAACACACTTTGGGGTGCCAAAGAGTTCAACAGCACAGAAATAGGCCTTTCAACCCATCTCATCCATACCGACCAAGTCCTGATTGCCCACGTTTGGCCCACATCCATCTAAACTTTTCCTATCCACGAACCTGCCCAGATGTCTTTTAAACACTGTAATTGTACCCACCTCGACCACTTCCTCTAGTTGTTCCCTTTAAATCTCTCCCCTCACAACTCAAACACACACCCTCCAGTTTTAGACTCCCCTTCCCTGGGAAAATGACTGTGACCGTCCACCTTATCCATGCCCCTCGTGATTTTATAAACCTCCATAAGGTCACCCCTCAGCCTCCTATGCTCCAGAGAATATAGCCCCAGCCTATCCAGTCTCTCCTTTATAACCCAAGCCCTCCAGTCCTGGTAACATCCTGGCGAACTATTTCTGTACCTTTTCCAGCTCAATGACATCCTTCCTAATAGCTGGGCGACCAGAACTGCACTCTATACTCTAAGTGCGGTCTCAACAACGTCTTATACAGTTGTAACATGACGTCCCATCTCCTGTCCTCGGTGCCCTGACCGATAAAGGCAAGTGTGTCAAATGCCTTCAACACAAGCCTGTCCACTTGTGAACTTAGAGAGGTTTTTGAAGTTGTGAGAATCATTGATAGGATGTAGTCAGAATCTTTTTCCAAAGACAGCACTCTAGAGGTAGAGGACAGGTTTAACATAGAAACATAGAAAACCTACAGCACAATTCAGGCCCTTCGGCCCACAAAGCTGTGCCAAACATGTCCCTACCTTAGAAATTACTAGGCTTACCCATAGCCCTCTATTTTTCTCAGCTCCATGTACCTATCCAACAGTCTCTTAAAAGACCCTATCGTATCCGCCTCCACCACCGTTGCCGGCAGCCCATTCCCCGCACTCACCACTCTCTGAGTAAAAAACTTACCCCTGACGTCTCCTCTGTACCTACTCCCCAGCACCTTAAACCTGTGTCCTCTTGTGGCCACCATTTCAGCCCTGGGGAAAAGCCTCTGACTATCCACACAATCAATGCCTCTCATCATCATAAACACCTCTGTCAGGTCCCCCCCCTCGTCCTCCGTCGCTGCAAGGAGAAAAGGCCGAGTTCACTCAACCTGTTTTCACAAGGCATGCTCCCCAATCCAGGCAGCATCCTTGTAAATTGCCTCTGTACCCTTCCTATGGCTTTCACATCCTTAACGTGAGAGAGAATAAATTTAAAGGGGACCTGAGGGGAAAATTTTTCCCATAGAGGGTGGAGGGTCTGTGGAACAAGCTGCCAGAGGAAGTGGTAGAGACGGGTACAATTACAGTGTTTGAAAAACGTCTGGGACAAGACCTTACACAGGAAAGGTGCAGAGGGACACAGGCCTTATGCAAGCAAATGGGATTAGTGTGGACAGGCATCACAGTCGGCATGGACAAGATGGGCCGAAGGACCTGTTTCGGTGCTGTACAATTCCATGAAATTTCTTCACTCAGTGGGGGAGGATCCTGTGGGATTCTCCAACACGGAGTGCTGGGGGCCACGTTGCTGAACGCATTCAAGGAGATAGATAGACCTCTGGACACAAAAGGCATCAGGGTGTGTGGAGACAGCAGGACTGTGGTGTTGAGATAATTAACCATCATCACTTGGAATAGGGGTCAAATGGACTGCTCTATGTTCCTATATACTCCCTCTACACCGTCCCATCACACACTCCCGGGGTCAGACACAGAGTGAAGCTCCCTCTACACCGTCCCATCACACACTCCCGGGGCCAGACACAGAGTGAAGCTCCCTCCATACCGTCCCATCACACACTCCCGGGGTCAGACACAGAGTGAAGCTCCCTCTACATCGTCCCACCACACACTCCCAGGATCAGACAGAGTGAAGCTCCCCCCACACTATCCCATCACACACTCCCAGGGTCAGACACAGAATGAAGGTCCCTCTACACCGTCCCATCACACACTCCCGGGGTCAGACACAGAGTGAAGCTCCTTCTACACCGTCCCGTCACACACTCCCGGGGTCAGACACAGAATGAAGGTCCCTCTACACCGTCCCGTCACACACTCCCGGGGTCAGACACAGAGTGGAGCTCCCTCTACACCGTCCCGTCACACACTCCCGGGGTCAGACACAGAGTGAAGCTCCCTCTACACTGTCCCATCACACCCCCAGGGTCAGACGCAGAGTGAAGCTCCCTCTACACTGTCCCGCCACTACACTCTCTCGATGAAACATCATCAAACTAAAACAGGGTCTGTTGCTTAATTCACCCCACTGAATTGGTTGAACTCTTTCTATTCACCAGTCAGTAGGCCGTGACTTCAAATCTCACACTGGAGTCTTGACCACAGAACTCATGGGCCATCATTTCTTTCAGTTGGTGCTTCAAGCTAGGCAAACATGTACCTTGCGCCCAATATTTAACCCTTAGCCAACACAACCAATAGCAGAGAGAACCCGGTCAGTCTTGCTGCCTCACTGGCCAAATTCACGGCTCCATTTCCAGTGACAGACGATTGGCTGTAACACAGATTGGAACCACGTCTTTGGAACATAGAAGGGGTACACGTTCTGCTTCTTTCCTCGCTTCTACAGAGGGACTGATGGCGTCTCAGCAGAGGAGATGAGCTAGCACAAGAATTGGGGAGCAGGAGGAGGCCATTCGGCACTTCGAGCTTGGCCCCCTGTTCATCGAGATTCATCGGCTTATCCTTCACCTTGGTGCCATTTTCCTGCCATATCCCCAACTCCCTCAATATCCCAAAATCATTGACCTCTATTTTGAATGAAGCTCCACAACTCAGTCCAAAGATTCACCACTGTCCCCTAAAAGACTTGCCCCTTATTCCGAGAAACACTCCTGGCTCTACGGTCCTCAACTGCCTCCCTGCGTCCGCCTTGCAGGAAGTTTGTAGCTTTCAGTGAGGGCCCTTCCCCCTCTCAATCTTCTCAACTCCAGACAGTACAGCCCCAATCCGCCCGATCCCTTCTCATAAAATAAACCCGGCTTCCCTGGAGCCAGTCTGATGGAGTTGCAGGTGGGCAGGGTGGTGAAGGAAGCTTCTGGCCTTCATCAGTCAGGGCACCGAGTATAAAAGTTGGGAGGTCACGGTGTGATACACCAAAAGTGCTGGAGGAACTCAGCAGGTCAGGCAGCATCCGTGGAGGGAATATTTCTACACACCCCAGTTTTAAATGACTGGCCTCTTACTAGGCAACTATGTCCCCTTGTTCGTGACTCTCCCACTGGCAGAAACATCCCAACATCGACCCTCTCAGAATATTATGAGTTTGAATAGGGTCACCCCTCTTACTCAAGGAACACAGACTCAACCTGCCCAACCTCTTCCCGTTCAGGCTGAGATCAATGGGCTGATTCAGACTTTCCCTTTAACTGCAGTCTATCCCGAGTGGAATTGTTTCCTTCTCAGTGAAGTTCAGGAAAGTTGTTGGGAGTCATTGGATTTCCTCTGACAAGGGTTGTGCACGCCAACACTCTTCTGAAGCACCAATGGCTTCCTGTTGAGTTATAATTCACTTTAAATGGGTGTTATTTTTAGCAGGACATCCTTTTAACGCTGAATGTAGGAGCTACAATAGGGAATTCACTGAAACTTCTTTACCCGAGCAGTGCTTTTTTTAAATTTCAAAAATAAACTTTACTTATAACAATATATACAGGAAAGGCAATACAATCGGTATAACGGAGACACAAGAGGTCCTGCAGATCCTGGAATCTGGAGCAACACACACAGAGTGCTGGAGGAACTCAGCAGGTCAGGCAGCATCCGTGGAGGGAAGTGAACAGTCGACGTTTCGGGCCGAGACCCTTCATCGGGACTGGAAAGGAAGAGGGCAGAAGCCGGAATAAGAAGGTGGGGGGAGGGGGAGGAGCACACGCAGGCAGGGGACAGGTGCGTTCAGGTGATAGGTGAGTCCAGGTGAGAGGGGAAGGTAGGTGGTTTGGGGGGGGGGGGTAGAAGATGTAAGAAGCTGAGAGGTGATGGGTAGAAGAGGCAAAGGGCCGAAGGAGGAGGAATCTGGTAGGAGAGGACAGTGGACCATGATGGGGGAGGGGAGGAGATGGGCAGGTCATCAAGGTGCGGGAAGGGAGTCACAGGAATAAGGGAAGTGGGGGGTGGGGGGAGAAAAAGAAGGGAGGGTTTACCGGAAGTTGGAGAAATCGATGTTGAGGCCGTCAGGTTGAAGATTCCCAAGGCGGAATATGAGGTGTTGTTCCTCCAACCTGCGTCTGGCCTCAACGTGGCAGTAGAGGAGGCCGTGGACAGACACGTCAGTATGGGAGTTGGAGGTGTTATCGAAGTGGGTGGCCACCTTCCCTTCCGGTCCTGAGGGAGGGTCTCGGCCCGAAAGGTCGACTGTTTATTTCCCTCCACGGATGCTGCCCGACCTGCTGAGTTCCTCCAGCACTTTGTGTGTTGCTCCAGATTCCAGCAGCTGCAGAATTTCGCAGGTCACGGTGCGGTTGTACAGGACGCTGGTGAGGCCGCACTTGGAGTATTGTGTTCAGTTTTGGTTGCCCTGTTGTAGGAAAGACGTTATTAAACTGGAAAGAGTGCAGAAAAGATTTACGAGGATGCTGCCAGGATTTGAAGGACTGAGTTATAGGGAGAGGTTGGACAGGCTAGGACTTTATTCCTTAGAGTGTAGGAGACTGAGGAGTGAACTTATAGAGGTGTATAAATCATGAGGGGCATCAATAGGGTGAATGCACAGTCTTTTTCCCCCAGAGTTGGGAATCAAGAACTAGAGGGCACAAGTTTAAGGTGAGAGGGGAGAGGTTTTAAAAGGAACCTGAGGGCAACTTTTTTTTTTTGCACAAAGGGTGGCATCTTTTTAGAAGTGCTTGAGGCAGGTACAACAATAAACTTTTTAAAAGACAGTTGGACAGGTACGTGGATTGGAAAGGTTTAGAAGGTTACGGGCCAAACACAGGCAAACGGGACTCGCTTGGATGGGGCATGGACCAGTTGGGCCGAATGGCCTGTTTCTGTGCTGTATGACTCTATGATGAATCTTCACTGAACCCCATCAATGACAAGGGCATCCATTTTTAGAGACTAAAACTCCACACGATACTCCCAGTGTGGTCTCACCAAGACCTTGTAGTAAGACCGTCTTTAGTCCTCTACACTTGTACTGAAGGCCAACATGTACTTACCTGCTCAATAGAAGAGTAAATAGAATGAGAAGTAGGCCACTCAGGCCCTCAAGCCTGTCCTGCCATTCCATGGCTGATTTGCCCCAGGCCTCAGAATCAGATTCAGGTTTACTATCACTGACATAGGTTGTGAAATGTGTTGTTTTGTGGCAGCAGTACAGTGCAAGACATAAAATTATTATAAGTTACAAAAATAAATAATGCAAAAGAGGAATAACGAGGTAGTGTTCACGGATCCACGGACCGTTCAGAAACCCAATGGCGGAGGTGTAGAAGCTGTTCCTGAATCGTTGAGTGTGGGTCTTCAGGCTCCTGTACCTCCTCCCCGATGGTGGTAACGAGGAAGTAAAGGGTTCAGAAACTGTGACCGTACATATAACTAATGAAAAAAAATCACGCACGCAAGCCCCTGACTCAAGACCAGGTGGATCAGGTGGTGATTACTGTGTCTGGAACTTGACTGTAAGCCAATTATACTGAACAATAAGTGTGAGGTTTTGTCTTAAACAATGAGTGTGATGGTTGTCACACAACCATGAGTGTGATGATTCGGCTTCCCAATTGAAATCGGTGTAGTTGCATTGTTTAAGTGTGTGACAATGACTGTATAAATTGACGTCTGCCCCTCTGTATTGTGGAGACCTCCGATAAAGACTCTACATGAGAGTTTGAGGAAAATTCTCCCGGCAGTATACTGCTAATAAACACGTTTTAACAGAATTAATCTGTGGCACCATATGATTTTGCAGCAGGCAGGAGTGGGAACTTAAAATTGGGATAACTAACGAGGAGAGGGCATGTCCCGGGTGGTGAGAGTCCTCAGTGATGGATGCCGCCTTCTTGAGGCGCCGCCTCTTGAAGGTGTCCTCGATGGTGGGGAGGGTTGTGCCCGTGATAGAGCTGGCTCATCCCCACTTCTGCGCCAGTTCCCCTCAATTTCCTGACACTTCAAAAATATATCCCTCTTCTCTTTAAATCCCTCCCCAAGTGATCCATCCTCTCGTCAGAGAATTCACCACCGCCTAAGAGGAGTTCCTACACACCTCAGTTTTAAATGGTCACCCCCCCAATCCTGTAACTACATCCCCTCGTTCGAGACTCTCCCGCTAGTGGAAACATCCCGACGGACTCGAGGGCCTGAGTCATAGGGAGAGGTTGGGCAGGCTAGGACTTTATTCCTTGGAAAGTTGGAGACTTGAGGGGTGACCTTATAGAGGTGTATAAAATCATGAGGGGCATAGATAGGGTGAATGCACACTTTTTCCCAGACAAGGGGAACTAGAGGGCATGGGCTTCAGGTGAGAGGGGAAAGATTTAAAAGGGACCTGAGGGGTAACTTCTTCACACAGAGGGTGGTGGGGAGATGGAACAAGCTGCCAGAGAAAGTGGTTGAGGCAGGTACTATAACAACATTTAAAAGGTATTTGGACTGGAAAGGTTCAGAGGGATACAGGTCAAAAGGGGGCAAATGGTAGGCATGGTCGGCATGGATGACTTAGCCGAGAGGCCTGTTTCCGTGACGCTATCGACCCTGTCGGGACCCCTCAGGATTTTATATCTTTCAATAAGATCACCCCTCGTTCTTCAAGAATATAGATTGAATTTCTGTCATTCTCCTTGTGATTGACACCTGTCTGTTGGCTTTCAGTGACTTGTGTAAGGTCACTCAGCACTGAAACAGGCCCGGCAAGTCCACACCAACCATTAGCCACGTATAGGTACAGTAGTGAGGAGCTGGACACAGCTTTCCTGGAATTTTCCCTTTTTATTTGAGAATTCCAACATCCGCAGCATGAAGTTTTCATTGAAACCTGCAGCTGGATAGGGGAACCCTTCTGTGGGATTCCAGGGTCTCCAAAACCCCCTGTGGGTGGAGAAATCCAAAGGTTCACCATCCTCCTCTGCTTGTTCCGAAATGACTTACCCCGTGTCTTGAGAATCACTTTGTATTGAATCACATAGCATTGAGCCAGGGTAGGGGAGTCTCAAACTAGAGAGCGCAGGTTTAAGGTCAGAGGGGAAAGATTTAAGAGGTAGGTTTTTCACACAGAGGGTAGTGGGTGTGTGGAGCGAGCTGCCAGAGGAAGTGGTCTAGGTGGGTGCAATGGCAACATTTAAAAGGCATTTGGACAGGTTCATGGATAGGAAAGGTTTAGAGTGATATAGGCCAAGCGCAGGTAAATGGCTTAGATAAGCACCTTGGTTGGCATGGACAAGTTGGGCCAAAGGGCCTCTTAGAGTGAAAAACACACTGGTTCCTTGTAAAGAGTAACAGTGTGAGAAATGACCGGGTCACTTGTTCTGAACCTTTTCCTTCCAGTCATAGAGAGATACATGGAACACAGAACACTACAGCACAGCACAGGCCCTTTGGCCCACAATGTTATGCCGACATTTTATCCTGCTCTAAGATCTGTCTAACCCTTCCCTCCCACATAGCCCTCCATTTCTCTATCATTCATCTAGGAGTCTCTTAAATGTCCCTAATGTATCTGCCCCCACAACCTCTGCCGGCAGTGCGTTCCACGCACCCACCACTGTCTGTGTAAAAAATTTACCCCTGACATCCCCCTCATACCTTCCTCCAATCACCTTAAAATTATGCCCCCTCGTGTTAGCCATTGTCGCCCTGGGAAAAAGTCTCTGACTGTCCACGTACATTAAGGAAAGAGGCCCTTGGCCCAGCCGGTTTACACTGACCATTAAATACCTATCCATACTACTCCCATGTACCAGCACTTGGTCCAGGCATTCTATACAGTAGCTTGGTGATTCAAGGGTTCATCCAGATACCTAAATGTCAGAGGTTCTGCCTCCACCTCCCCCTCAGGCAGTGTGTTCCAGATTCCAATCAGCCCCACCCCCTGGGTGAGAAAGCTCTTCCTCAGATCCCCTCTAAACCTCCCACCCTTTACTCTAAACCTGTGCTCTCTGCCATGGGGAAAAGTTACCCTACCTGTGCCTCTCATAATTTGCATCACCGCCTGGTACGGAGGCTCCAACGCGCAGGATCGCAAGAGGCCACCGAGGGTTGTAGACTCAGCCAGCTCCATCACGGGCACAACCCTCCCCACCATCGAGGACATCTTCAAGAGGCAGGTGCCTCAAGAAGGCAGCATCCATCATTAAGGACCCTCACCACCCAAGACATGCCCTCTTCTCGTTACCACCATCAGGGAGGAGGTACAGAAGCCTGAAGGCCCACACTCAACAATTCAGGAACAGCTTCTACCCCTCCACCATCAAGTTTCTGAACGGTCCATAAACCCATGAACACTACCCTCGTTATTCCTTATTTTGCAATTTATAGATTTTTATGTCTTTGCCCTGTACTGCTGCCGCAAAACAACAAATTTCACTTCATATCAGTAAATCTGATTCTGATTTGTATGTCCCCCCCCCCAATTCAGCCTCATCCACTCCAGGGCGAACAGACCCAGCCCCTCCGGTCTCTCCTCATAACCGAAACACTCCATCCCAGGCAATGTCCTGGTGCGTCTCCTCTGCACCCTCTCCAGTGCAGTCACATCCTTCCTGTAGTGTAGAGACCAGAACCGAACATCCACCTGAGACCCCTCGCACGTCCCACGCCACAACCTTCTCCTAAACCTTCCTCGTCAATCAAACTCTTGCTTAAATTGACCGAGAGTCCCGTTATATCACCCAGCGTTCATTTTCGTCTGATTGTGCTCCTGTGAAATACTTCGACCACACTAAAGGTGCTACAGAAATGCTGACCCAGGGTAGTGGTGAGGATGCCTGAAGTTCACTCACCAATCACAGGCCTGGAAAGTACAGGAGCAACAGGATTGCTTTACTCTGTATGTAACCTGTGCTGTCGCAGCTCTGGGAGTGTGTGACGGGACAGTGTAGAGGGAGCTTCACTCTGTGAGTGACCCTGAGAGTGTGTGACAGGACAGTGTAGAGGGAGCTTCACTCTGTGTCTGACCCTGGGAGCATGTGACAGGACAGTGTAGAGGGAGCTTCACTCTGTGTCTGACCCCGGGAGTGTGTGACGGGACAGTGTAGAGGGAGCTTCACTCTGTGTCTAACCCTGGGAGTGTGTGATGGGTCAGTATAGAAGGGAGCTTCACTCTGTGAGTGACCCTGAGTGTGTGACAGGACAGTGTAGAGGGAGCTTCACTCTGTATCGAACCCGTGTGTCCGTGCCCTGGGAGTGTGTGATGGGAGATTGCAGTGGGAGTTTCACTCTGCGTCTAACCCGCACTGTCCCTGCCCTGGGAGTGTGTGGCCCACCGGTTCTCTGACAGTTGTCTCCCCCTTTTGCCTTTCACCAAAATTCTGCTTTTAAAATATTTATCCATTTCTCTTTTTGAACTCTCTCACTGAATATGTTTACACTACACTCACAGGCCGTCGATTCTTTTGCATAACATATTGCTGCATGAAAAATATCCCCCTCCAGCTCTCTTCCAATTATCTTAAATCTACGTCCACTGTTTCGAGACGCTCCTGTCAATCGAAACAGCGTCCTTCCCTCTGCTCTCTCAACCCCCTCTCACAAGACTCAAACACCTTTATTAAATCTTCTATTAACCTTAAATTAAGTGATTGCCTGATGTGGCTTTGAGCAAAAATCCCCTTTGCCTGCAATCAACCAATTAAACGCACTCTGAAAGTGCTCAGCGCAGGAGATCAGAACAGGAGTATCCGCAACGCTCTCCTCCTGTTAATAAAACCGGTATTAGAGGAATTTTCCCCTAATCTCAGCTCCTTTTGCCTTATTTCAGAGTGTGTTGATAAATTGCCTTTTTGTTCATTTGCTCCTGCCCAATATCTTTCTTTCCAAATCCCGATCTATCTGTAATACTCCCAGTAATCTTTACAGGGAATCCTTCTGAATACCGCAGAGATCTTCATCCTTTTAATTTGGGATGGGGATGTGGGCGTAGGGGTGGGGAGGGAGCAGGCAGGAGAGGCCAAGGTCCCAGTAGGCCTCGGCTTGCTACCACGGATACGTGCTGAGGTTTTCAAAGCTTAACACTGGGAGGGTCGAGACGTCAGTGTGTTCAGGACGGAAGGGGGATGGAAGGGCGACTCCCAAGGGTGGTGAATTATTGGAATTGTCTACCCAAGCGGGAGAGGAGAAGGGGATAGTGGGATGGATGGGGGGATATGGGGACGGGTTTGGCAGGGGGTAGGGGAAGGGGGATGGCGAGAGGATGGGGGAATAAGAGGAGCATAGGGGAAGGGGATCGGAGGAGAGGGGAAGGGATCGGAGGAGAGGGGAAGGGATCGGAGAGGGAGGGAAGAATGAGGAGCAGGGTTTAGGGAGGGGTTGGGGAAGGAGGAAGTGATTTGAGGGGAGGAGAGCAGGGGAGGGGGAGAGCTTGGGGAAGAGGGAAAAGCAAGAGTTTGGGGAGGAAGGGGAAGGAATTGGGGAGGGAGAGGAGGAGGAGGAGGAGGAGGTTGGGGGGGTGTCGGGGAAAGGGGTAGGAGGGGGTGGGAAGGATGGGAAGGAGGAGAGGGAGAGGGAATGGAAAGATGCTGGAGGGGAGGGGGGAGAGGGGAGGGGGGAGAGGGGAGGGGGGGAGGGGGGGAGGTGGGAGGGGGGAGGGGGGGGAGGGGGGGGAGGGGGGGGAGGGGGGGGAGGGGGGGGAGGGGGGGGAGGGGGGGAGGGGAGGGGGGAAGGGGGGGGGAGGGGAGGGGGAGGGGAGGGGGGAAGGGGAGGGGGGGAGGGGGAGGGGGAGGGGGAGGGGAGGGGGAGGGGGAGGGGGAGGGGAGGGGGAGGGGAGGGGGAGGGGAGGGGGAGGGGAGGGGGAGGGGAGGGGGAGGGGAGGGGGGAGGGGAGGGGGAGAGGGGAGGGGGAGAGGGGAGGGGGAGAGGGGAGGGGGAGAGGGGAGGGGGAGAGGGGAGGGGGGGAGGGGAGGGGGGGAGAGGAGGGGGAGAGGAGGGGGAGAGGAGGGGGAGAGGAGGGGAGAGGAGGGGGAGAGGAGGGGGAGAGGAGGGGGAGTGGGAGAGGGGAGGGGGAGAGGGGAGGGGGAGAGGGGAGGGGAGAGGGGAGGGGGAGAGGGGAGGGGGAGAGGGGAGAGGGGAGGGGGGAGAGGGGAGGGGGAGAGGGGAGGGGGAGAGGGGAGGGGGGAGAGGGGAGGGGGGAGAGGGGAGGGGGGAGGGGGGGGGGGGGGGGGGGGAGGGGGGGGGGGGGGAGGGGGGAGGGGGGAGGGGGGGGGAGGGGGGGAGGGGGGAGGGGGGAGGGGGGGGAGAGGGGAGTGGGGAGGGGGGAGAGGGGAGAGGGGAGGGGGGAGGGGGGAGGGGGGAGGGGGGAGGGGGGAGGGGGGAGGGGGGAGAGGGGAGGGGGGAGAGGGGAGGGGGGAGAGGGGAGAGGGGAGAGGGGAGAGGAGGAGAAGGGAAGGGACTGGAGAGGGGGTGGAGGGGAGGAGGTGTTTCAGGAGAGGGGAGATTGGGGGGGCGGTTTCAGGGACAGTTGTGA
Organism: Pristis pectinata; assembly: GCF_009764475.1. Lineage (NCBI taxonomy): Eukaryota > Metazoa > Chordata > Chondrichthyes > Rhinopristiformes > Pristidae > Pristis > Pristis pectinata. Next base: position 6,184,628 of record NC_067440.1, on the reverse strand, counting down.
CGGGATCAGACTTTGCAGAGATGGAGGGAGATGAGGGTTCAGAGGTGAGAGGAGGCCGAGGAATCGGACGGGGGTGTAGGGAACAATGGATCGTGAAGGAGATAATTGGGAATCTGTGGGAGCAAGGGACAGGGATTGGAAACAGGAAGAGATCGGACCAGAGGAGACAGGGGCGGGGGAGCAGAACGAGGGGTCATAACCAACCTGTCTCCCCAAATCACACACCTCCCATGACTCGGTGCTACTGATAAACAGTGACCGAAAGCTCATTCCAGAGCCCGGTCACAGTGAGAGCGTACAAACTCCTCGCACACAGCGCCGGAGGTCGGGATCGAACCCAGGTCTCTGGAGCTGTGAGGCAGCAGCACTAACTTGTCATGGATTGGCATGTAGAGAGAAAAATACAGGGCCATTTCAGTGATCAACAGAGACACAAGGTGCTGTCATAAAATTCCAGTCCTAATACAGGGTTCCGACCTGAAGCATTACAACATAGAACAGTACAATACAACGGGACAGGCCATTCGGCCCACAATGTTGTGCTGATCTTGATACCAATTTATACCAAATGTCCTCCTCCTGTGTATCATCCACATCCCTCCACTCCCTTCATATTCATGCGTCTATCTAAAAGCCTCTTAAACTCCACCAAACTGCCTGCTTCCAAGACTACCCCTGGTAACCCATTCCAGGCACCCACCACCCAGTAAAAAAAAACTTGCCCCTCACGTCACCTTTAAACTTACCCCCTCAAACCTTAAAAGCATGTCTTCTGGTCTTTGATATTTCTACCCTGGGGAACAGATTCTGACTACCTACCCTATCCGTGTGTCTCATAATTTGGAACATCTCTATCAGGTCTCCCCTCAGCCTCCATTGCTCCAGAGAAAACAACCCAAGTTTGTCCAAGCTCTCCTTAGAGCACGTGCTCTCTAATCCGGGCAGCATCCTGCTGAATCTCTCCTGTGCCCTTCCCACATTATTCTAGACAGATCCACTGTTACCTCCGTGTGTAGATGTTTCACAACAGTCAGACCTCAGGAGGAGATCATTTGGCCCAAAGTCCTGTAATGGGGGCGACCAGAACTGCACACAATACTCCAAGTGCGATCTGACCAAAGTTTTATATATCATTGTTTCTATATACATTGACTATCCCTTTGTCTCCAAAGATGATGCCTGACCGGTTGAGTCCTGCAGCTGTTAGTTGGTACAGAGAGAGAGATGGTTTTATTCCTATTCTAGACTTATTAAAGAAGCTGGAAAAGTATGCCATTTTCTTCCCACTGTTTGTATAACGAATTGCTCAGTACCCATTATTCTAGACAGATCCACTATTACCTCCGTGTATAGATGTTTCACAACCGTCAGACCTCAGGAGGAGATCATTTGGCCCAAAGTCCTTTGGGAATGAGCACTCCAATTGCCACCACTTGCTGAGTCACATCTTTCCTTTTGAAATTCCCTTTTAAAGGTTATTATTGAATCTTTCAGGCAGTGAAAGCAGGATCCCAACCCACTTTGCTTCTCCCCTCCTCTACACATTGATACAATCACGAAGAAGGCACGCCAGCAGCTCTACTTCGTTAGGAGTTTGAGGAGATTTGGTACGTCACCAAAGACCCTTGTAAATTTCTACAGATGTACGGCAGAGAGCACTCTTTCTGGTTGCATCACCGCCTGGTACGGAGGCTCCGATGCGCAGGGTCGCAAGAGGCTGCAGAGGGTTGTAGACTCAGCCAGCTCCATCATGGGCACAACCCTCCCCACCATCGAGGACATCTTCAAGAGGCGGCATCCATTGCTAAGGACCCTCACCACCCGGGACATGCCCTCTTCTTGTTACCTCCTCGGGGAGGAGGTACAAGAGCCTGAAGACCCGCACTCAGTGATTCAGGAACAGCTTCTTCCCCTCTGCCATCAGATTTCTGAACGGTCCATGAACCCGGGAACACTACCTCGTTACTCCTTTTTAATGCACTATTTATTTATTTTTGTAACTTATAGTAATTTTATGTCCTGCACTGTACTGCTGCCGCAAAACAACATGTTTCACGACGTCTGTCAGTGATAATAAACCTGGTCCTGATTCTGCTGATTGCCATCTGAGTCGTTCGACAGGCTGGTGTTGGGATCGAACCCGGGTCTCTGGAGCTGTGAGGCAGTGGCTCTACCCGCTGCGCCACTGAGGGAGGAAGGAAGAGGTTCAGCTGGGGTGGGATGGAAAGGGTTAACACTGGGTGGGTAACAGAAGATGTTTTCATCATGGTTTTATATGGCTTCTCGAAAACTGTGAAGTTCTGTGATAGCCCCACTCTGATCCTGATCTCCAGCGTTTTGTGTGTGTGTGTGTGTGTGTGTGTGTGTGTGCGTGCGTGCGTGCGTGCGTGCGTGCGGAGCTTGCACATTCTCCAGGACCACGTGGGTTTCCCCCGGGTGCTCCGGTTCCCTCCCACATCCCAATGACGTGCAGGGTCGGCGGGTTAATCGGCCGCTGTAAATTGTCCCCCTAGTGCATGGGTGAGGGGGAGAATCTGGGGGGTGGGAGGGTAATTGGATTGGGTTACAGGGAAACTAAGGAGAAAGGAGGAGCTCAGGGGAGAAACAGAAATGAGGAGGGGCTTTATTGAAGAAAGTGTGAAAAGCAGTAATGGGGAGAGGGACGGGGGGGAGAGGGGGACGGGGGAGGGAGAGGGGGACGGGGAGGGAGAGGGGGACGGGGAGGGAGAGGGGGACGGGGGGGGAGAGGGGGACGGGGGGGAGAGGGGGACGGGGGGGAGAGGGGGACGGGGGGGAGAGGGGGACGGGGGGGAGAGGGGGACGGGGGGGAGAGGGGGACGGGGGGGAGAGGGACGGGGGGGAGAGGGACGGGGGGGAGAGGGACGGGGGGAGAGGGACGGGGGGGAGAGGGACGGGGGGGAGAGGGACGGGGGGGAGAGGGACGGGGGGGAGGGACGGGGGGGAGGGACGGGGGGAGGGACGGGGGGAGGGACGGGGGGAGAGGGACGGTCAGAAAGGATGAGAGAGAGGGAGAGGAGGGAGGGATGAACAGCGAGAGGGAGATGGGAAGGGCAGAGGGAGGGAGAGAGCAGAGGTGAGAGAGGGGAGGGAAGGAGGGAGGGGAAGGGAGAGGGGGATGGGAGGAGGGAGGCAGAGGCTGTGGGGTGAGAGGGGAGGAGGAAGGGAGAGGAGGGGGTGGGAGAGGGGAGGGGAGGAGAGAGGTAGGGGAGAGGGGAGGCAGGCAAGAGGAAGAGGTGGACAGAGGGGGGAGGGGAGGAGGGAGGGGAGGGGGGAGGGTGGGTAGAGGGAGGGAAGGAAGGAGGGAGGAGGAGATGGTGGGTAGAGGGAGGGGAGGAGGGGGTGAGGAGAGAGGAGAGGGGAGGAGGGAGGCAGGAGAGGAGGAGGTAGGGGAGGGGGAAGGAGTTGGGTAGTGAGTGGGGAGAGGCAGGGGCAGAGGGGGGTGGGACGAGAGGAGGGGGAGGGTGCAAAGGCTGGGGTGGGAGGAGGGACGGGGAAGCGGGAGGGAATGGAACGTGACTGGGAAACAGGAGGTGACGGATCAAGGAGAAATCCAATACTGACAGCATCAATCAGCAAAGCAAATCAGTGGCCACAGACACCAGAGCTCAGCCGCTTCATGAGGTCTGATTTTGTCTGCAGTAACAGGTTTGCGGAGAGGCATTTGTTGCGGATGAATTATGGAAGAGTTGGCCCAGCTGCAGAGCAACGTTCTGCTGAAAGGCAGCGAGGATCGGGCTGGTTAATTATTTATCAGTGTTGCAATCTGATATTTTTCTCTCGGGGTCCTACCCTTTCCCCATCTCCTCCTCGGCGCTCCCCGTCCACCACAGCTGGGAGGTGTCAAAGTCTTCCTTCCGTCAGTCCAGAGTGGGAAGAGGGGAAAGATGTCTCCCCTTATGGGTCAGTGGATTCCTGCAAAGGTGCTGTACACATGGGATAAAACAACCCACTCATCCACCACACTGCCAGGCACACACTACTTGAGGCCATTCTGCCCCTCAGATTCGTGTTTGCTCCCATCTGTCCATTCCCCCCCCTCTCCCCCCCCATTCCCATCAACCTTGCATTGACATGACAATCAGTACATATCCCTCCATATCTGAAAGGTTCTGTAAGATAACTTCTCCAATTAAATATTTGGAAACATTAGAGTCACACAACACGGACAAAGGCCCTTCGGCCCATTGAGTCCGTGCCGACCGACCACCCATTTGCACCGATCCCATTTCATTCTCCCCACATTCCCATCAACTGCCCCCCAGATTCTATCCTCACGCAAACACAGGGGGGGGGAGGCCAATTAACCCACCGACCCTGCAAGTCGTTAGGATGTGGGAGGGAACCGGAGCACCCGGGGGAAACCCACGGGGTCACAGGGAGAGCGTGCAAACTCCACACACACACAGCGCTGGAATTCAGGATCGAACCCAGGTCTCTGGGGCTGGGAGGGAGGTGCTCTCCTGCCTGCACCAACACCTCCTTCCGATATTACAACACAAGGTTCTTATAGCTACATCCCACAGACACATACTAAGGTGCTTGCAGACAGATAAATATTTAAAATATAAAAATAATTTTAACAACCTGTTCCAGTGGTAAAAGAGTCTGGGGGAATTAAAAGTAGATAATGAGCAGCTGGTAGGAGAATTAAAGAGATATTTTGCATCGGTCTTCATTGTCAAAGTTGCAAGGAAGTAAACGGCTTCAAATTCCTGGGTGTTAACATGGACCTGTCCTGGGCCCGGCACATAGACGCAGTCACGAGGAAGGCATGCCAGTGTCTCTACTTCTTTAGCAGCTTAAGGAGGTTCTGTTTGTCACCGAACACTCCAAAAAACTTTTACAGATGCACTGTTGGAAGTATCCTGACTGGTTGCATCACGGCCTGGTACGGCAATTCAAACCCGCAGGAACGCACGAGGCTACAGAGAGTCATGGGTGCAGCCCGGTCCATCACGGGCACAGCCCTCCCCACCACTGACAGCATCTACAGGAGGCGTTGCCTCAAGAAGGTGGCGCCTCAAGAAGGCGGCATCTGTCATCGAGGATCCCCACCGTCCGAGCCATACCATCGTCTCACTGCTACCGTCAAGCAGGAGGTACAGAAGCCTGAAGTCCCACACCACCAGGTTCAGGAACAGCGACTTCTCTTCAACCATCAGGTTCTTGAACCGACCTGCACAACCCTAACCCTACCTCAGCAACGGGACACAACGGACCACGTGTTGCACTGCCGTGGACTTGTCTCTGATTGTGTTTTTGTGCACTAATGTCTTGTTTTGCACAGCCTTTTTCTTCCCTGTCTTGTATAAATGATGCACAATTTATGTAAATGGAAATTGGTTTATTATTGTCACATGTACTGAGACACAGTGAAAACCTTTTGTCTGCGTGCCATCCAGGCAGATCATTCCGTACATCAGTACATCAAGGTAGGACAAAAGGAAAACAGAATACAGAATATAGTGTTACAGTTACAGAGAAAGTGCGGTACAGGCAGACAAATAAACTGCAAGGGCCATGATAAGGTAGATTGGAAGATCAAGAGTTCATCTTTCAGCGTGTGAGAGGTCCATTCAAGAGCCTGATAACAACGGGATAGAAGCCGTCCTTGAGCCTGGTGGTACGTGATTTCAAGTTTTACACCTTCTGCCTGTTAGAAGGGAGGGGGGAGAGAGAAGGATCGGGGTTGGAGGGGTCCTTGATTATGTTGGCTGCTTTCTCAAGGCAGCGGGAAGTGTAGACAGAGTCAACAGAGGGGAGGCTGGTTTGCATGACGGACTGAGCTGCGTCTGCAGTTTCTTGCGAGAAGTTCTCTGCAGTTTCTTGCGGTCTTGGGCAGAGCAGTTGCTGTACCAAGCCGTGATGCATCCGGATAGGATGTTTTCTATCTTCTGTGTTGTCTCTACCTACGTGCCTGTGACGTTGTCACGAGCAAGCTTTTCATTGTACCTGTACCTCACCGTGACAATAAACTCGACTTAACTTGATTTGACATTGGAAAGGAGACAGAGTGCAGTAAACTGTGGGCCAGTTATCTCAACATCTCCCATGGGGAAAATGATGAAGGTACTGGAGCAGGATACACAAGAAAAATTCAAGGTCAGCAGGCAAAGTCCAGCGCGGTTTGGTGAAGGGGAAGCGGTGTTTGACCGATTCACTTCAATGGGACGGGAGAGCATGAATAGTGCTTATGTCCTTGGAAGATATTTGACAGGATGGCACATCAAAGGTTTTTGGAGGGTCACGGTGCTTGGGGTAACATATTGGTGTGTCAAAAAGTCAAAAGTCTAGTTTATTGTCCCACACACAAGTCCATGTGTGCACGGGTGCAATGAAAAACTTATTTGCAGCAGCATCACAGGCACATAGCATCAGAGACACAACATTTTGTACTAATAGTGTCCTTCCTTGTAGTGCAAAGTGGTCATAGTGTTGTTATACTGAGACAGTGATTAGGGTTGTGTTGGTTGGTTCAAGAACTGAATGGTTGAAGGGAAGTCGCTGATCCTGAACCTGTGGGTCTTCAGGCATGGATGTAAGGTTGCTGGGAACAGACGGTATATAAGAATATGGGACTAAGGAGCCACTCAGCCCCTCAAACCTGCCCCACTGTTCCATGGCTGATCTGCCCCAGGCCTCATCTCCTCTTCTGTGCTAGTTTCCCTCCTCTTTAAACCCCCCCAGTCATCCATCCATCCATCCTCCACAACCCTCCACGGTAGAGAACTCCAGAGATCCACCTCCCACTGTGAGGAGAAGTCCCGACACACCTCAGTGTTAAACGACCGACCCCCTAATCCTGTAACTCTGTCCCCTGGTCCGAGACTCTCCCACTGGTGGGAACATCTCCACATCTCCACACCGACTCTGTCACGTCCCCTTGGGATCTGAGATGTTTCAATAAGATCGCCCCCTTATCCCTCTAATACAGACCTAATTTCTTTAGCTGCTGGTGATAGGACAAACCTCTCATATCCAGTACTGGCCCAGCGCAGGTAGATAATGTGGTTAAGGTGGCGTGTGAGATACTGGCTGTAAGTCAGGGCGTTGAATACAAGAGCAGGGAGGTGATGCTGCAACGTTATAAAACTTTGGTCAGACCACAGCTGGAGTCCAGGATGGGTGTGACTGCCCTGGAGGGGATTCACCGGGATGGTACCCAGGATGGAGCATTTCAGTTATGGGGAGAGATGGGAAAGGCTGGGTCTGTTCTCCCTGCAGTGGAGGGGGTTCAGAGGGGACACAATTGGGGCATATAAAATGATAAGGGGTATACAGAGCGCAGACTGCAGGAAACATTTCCCCATATCAGAAGTAGATAAAACTAGATTTAGGGGGAGAGGTTTGGAGGGGATCTGAGGGGGATTTTTCCCACCCAAAGCGCGGTGAGTACCTGGAACACACTGCCGGAGAGAGAGGTGGAAGCAGAGTCACTGACGGTGTCGGGATGAGCACTTGAATCGTCCAGGGATAGAAGGCTACGGGCTGGGTGCTGGGAGGTGGGATTAATACGGATGGGTGCCCACTGGTTGGCATGGATGTGTTGGGCTGAATGACCTGTTTCTGTGCTGTATGACTGTATAACTCTTTGGCCCTCCAGAGGAGGTCTGTGTTACCAGGGACAGTATTGTGGTACGACGGGTAGTGTTGCTGCCTCCCAACTCCAGAGACCCGGGTTCGAACCTGACCTCCGGCGGGGGTGTGTGTGTGTGTGTGTGTGTGTGTGTGTGTGTGTGTGTGTGTGTGTGTGTGTGTGTGTGTGTGTGTGTGTGTGTGTGTGTGTGTGTGTGTGTGTGTGTGGAGTTTGCACGTTCCCCCTGTGACCGCGTGGGTTTCCCCCGGGTGCTCCGGTTCCCTCCCACATCCCAAATTGGTGAGTGCTCCTCATTTGGGACGTGCCAGAGGAGTTCTGCAAACCCACTCAGACCCTGATGTACTTCCCACACACCATCAGCTGGCATTCTGTTGGAAGTTTGCAGACAGCATCCATGGAGATACAGAATGAACAGTTGAAATTAGTTACCTTTCGTTAGCCCGGTTCCAAAGCCACGTTAACAGTTTCTCTCTGCTCTATGACTCCATCATGACTCTTTTGAAGTACCTCCAATGCCAGTATATCCTTCCTTAAATCAGGAGACCAAACTTTCTGCCTGAATGCACCTATTTCTGTTTGGGAAGATGCAATGACTGGTGTGTCTGTCACAGAGATCAGTGCTTGGACTGCAACCTTCTACAAATTCACACACTTGGACGAAAGCAATAAGACTGCGATCACTGAATTTGCATACGTCACAAAGATAAAATAAAGCCATAGGGAAACTACAGGGGAGGGATATAGATAGGTTAATGAGTGGGCAAAGGTCTGGCAATGGGAAGCAATGTGGGAAAATGGGCACTTATCCATTTGTCAAGGACAATAGAAGCCTATTAACTACATAGTGAGGGATTCTCAGAACTGTTGGGATGCAGAGAGATTTCAGAATTCTTGTTCACAAAAGGCGAGTAGGCTGGTACAGCAAGCAATTAGGGAAGATTGCACGGAGACACAAGAGACTGCAGATGCTGGAGTCTGGAGCACTGGATCTCTGATACAGCATCTCAACCTGAAATATCAACAACTTCTTCAACCCCACAGATGCTGCTCGACCCGCTGACTTCCTCCAGCAGTTTGTATTTTCTTGTAGCAAAGCTAACAGAATGATATGGTTTATTGTGAGGGGAATTGAATCTAAAAGTTGGGAGGTTATGCACCAATTACATAGATCACTCTGGAGTACTACATACAGTATTGGTCTCCTTATTTAAGGCATGCTTTGGAAAGGGTGCAGAAGAGGTTCACCAGAATGCTGCCTGGATTACAGAGCATGAATTATAAGGAGAGGTTGGACAAACTTGGATTGTTTTCTCTGGAGCGTCGGAGGCTGAGGGGAGACCTGATAGAAGTTTATGAGAGGCATAAATGGGGTAGACAGTCAGAAACTTTTCCCCAGGGTACTTCCTCAGGAAGCTAAAGAAATTCGGCATGTCCCTTTTCACCCTCACCGATTTTTATCAATGCACCTATCTAGATGCATCACTGCTTGGTACGGCAACTGCTCTGCCCAGGACCACAAGAAACTGCAGAGAGTTGTGGACATAGCCCAGCACATCACGGAAACCAGCCTCCCCTCCATGGACTGTGTCTACACTTCCCGCTGCCTCGGGAAAGCAGCTGACATAATCGAGGACCCCTCCCACCCCGGTCATTCTCTCTCCTCCCCCCTCCCATCGGGCAGAAGATACAAAAGCCCGAAAGCACGTACCACCAGGCTCAAGGACGGCTTCTATCCCGCTGTTATAAAGACTATTAAACGGACCTCTTGTACAGATAAGATGGACTCTTGACCTCACAATCTACCTAGTTATGGCCCTTGCACCTTATTGTCTGCTTGCACTGCACTTTCTCTGTAACTGTGACACTTTATTCTGCATTCTGTTATTGCTTTTCCCTTGTACTACCCTGACGTACCGATGTGGTGAAATGATCTGCATAGATGGCATGCAAAACAAAGTCTTTCACTGTACCTCGGTACATGCGAAAATAATAAACCAATTACCAAATCCAGATTCAGCAGAGCTAGGGTAGCCTCCTGCTCCCAATGCACATGGTCATACAAGATGGAGGAAGCAGAAAGTGAGGATATAACTGACAATTAAGAGAAAAAAGCTATTTAAGTCAAGCTTATCATAATGTTCAATGAAACCGTGGCCACCTCATGACATAGCACTGTAAGGTGAGAGGGAAAATTTAAGGTGATTTAAAAGGGACCTGAGGAGTAACTTCTTCACACAGAGGGTGGTCCGTATGTGGAACGAGCTGCCAGAGGAAGTGGTTGAGGCAGGTCCAATTACAACATTTAAACAACACTTGGACAGGTACGTGGCTAGGAAAGGTTCAGAGGGATATGGGCCAAACACAGGCAAATGGGACCGGCTTAGATGGGCATCTTGGTCGGCATAGACGAGTCGGGCCACAGGGCCTGTTTCCGTGCTGTATGACTCTATAAGGTTTCCAAATATTTAGCTGGAGAAATTATCTTACAGAACCTTTCAGACACAGAGAGATATATACTAATTGTCATGTCAATGCAAGATCCTTACAAATACACAGACAAGCGATAGACACCTCAATACTACGTCCTTACTGATGCATAGAACAACACACTGATTGATACATTAATGCAGATCTTTACAGCTACATAGAACAACACAGCAATAGATATGTCAATACGTGGACCTTACACGTACACAGACCAACACAGCGATAGATACCTCAACAGAAGGTCCTTACAGGTAACACAACCAACACAGCGATAGTCGATGTACATGTGACTAATAAAGATATCTTATCAATACAAGGTCTTTAGCAGTAATACAACCAGCACAGTGAGAGATATCTCAATACAAGTTCCTTACAGGTAACAGGACCAACACAGCGATAGATATCTCAATATCAAGTCCTTAAAGGTAACACACACCAATATAGAGATACCTCAATACAAGGTCCTTACAGGTAACATGACCAACACAGCAAGAGATATCTCAATACCAGGTCCTTACAGGTACACAGACCAACACAGCGAGAGATACCTTAATACAAGGTCCTTACAGGTACATAGACCAAAGCAGCATTAAATACCTCAATACAAGGTCCTTACAGGTAACACACACCAATATAGAGATACCTCAATGCAAGATTCTTAAAGGTGCACAACCAATAAATTGATAGATACATAGTCCTTCAGATGCACAGAACAAAGCAATGATGGGTCACTCAGTACAATCTCCTTCTAGTAGGCATTGCAAAATGCTGAATTGCCTTGTTACAATGTTCTTAAAGATGAATAAAGATAACGTCTCATTATTCTAAGGTTCCGATTCGACAATACAAAATTGAATCTAGCAGACTGTGCAATGTTCCCAGGTAAGATGCACTTTACATAAAAAGCAGCAAAAGTCATTACAGGTGCATTGGCATACCCTGATGAAAATAATGCAAGAAACATAAAAGTATTTTAAAATAGCATACATTTCACAACACCGAGTTATTGCAGAGAATTCAGACTAAAGCTCCCTCTACACTGTCCCGTCACACACTCCCAGGGCAGGTACAGCACAGGTTAGGTACAGAGTGAAGCTCCCTCTACACCGTCCCGTCACACACTCCCAGGGTCAGACACAGAGTGAAGCTCCCTCTACACTGCCCCGTCACACACTCCCAGGGCAGGTACAGCACAGGTTAGGTACAGAGTGAAGCTCCCTCTGCACTGTCCCATAAAATATATATGTGTGGATGTGAGGACAGGACATTGATACACTCCCAGCTGTTTCTCCCAGGATTTCACATTGAACCCTTTGGCATAAGGTGAACATTGACCTAGACACAGCAGAGGAGAGACAGGGCTAAAAAGAATTAAGGTCATGAATTTAATTTTGGACAACAAATGATTTCATTGCAATAACTTTCAAACGTTACTCCAGCAGTCTCTGTGATGCTTTCAACAACGGTTCAAGTCAATGTAGAGGGAGCTCCAGTCTGTGTCTGACCCCGGGAGTGTGTGATGGGACAGTGTAGAGGGAGCTTCACTCTGTGTCTAACCCCGGGAGTGTGTGATGGGACAGTGCAGAGGGAGCTTCACTCTGTGTCTAACCCCGGGAGTGTGTGACGGGACTGTGTAGAGGGAGCTTCACTCTGTGTCTGACCCCGGGAGTGTGTGACGGGACGGTGTAGAGGGAGCTTCACTCTGTGTCTGACCCCGGGAGTGTGTGACGGGACGGTGTAGAGGGAGCTTCACTCTGTGTCTAACCCCGGGAGTGTGTAATGGGACGGTGCAGAGGGAGCTTCACTCTGTGTCTGACCCCGGGAGTGTGTGATGGGACGGTGTAGAGGGAGCTTCACTCTGTGTCTAACCCACACCATGGTTCTTAAAGGTGCTGGATAAATGCTGATCAGCGCAGAACCATAAAATGCAGACAGTCAGTCCCTGTGCACACATTCATGCACACAAACAGGGAAACACACACGTAACACAGAAGCAAGCCTGAATCTGTTCAACAGAACTGACTAAAAGCAACAAGTTCACCCCTCCTTTCAAAACCCCTTTCTGTACCCGAATAGGCCGTGGCTCAGCCACACAGTCTAGTTCTCTGATTGGCTACCACAAAGCTACTGGGCACCACTGCTGATGTTTGGAAGACCAGCAAGGAATGATGGGTAGATCTGCATTTTTACGGAACCTTTCACATCCTCGGTGGCCCAATGTATCTTACAACCAATAGGTGCTGATATTTTGCAACGTACGATACTCAGGAGCCAAAATGGGATCCCACAATAACAAACAAACAGTAGGCAGGTTATCTGAACTTTGGTGATTTGATTAAAAGAAAAACATTGGTCTTGGGTATGATAAAGAACTCTTCAAAACTTTGCCAAGGTATTTGTGACGTTTTGCCGTGAGATCCATGTATAGTGATTGACTCATGGAGGGGGGGAAAAAAATCAGCTTATTGAATGGCTGCCCAGCCTCAAAGGGCTGAATGGCCTACTCCTTCTCCTAATTAGTAAGATCCCATTGGCAAGGCACCACCAGGTATCGAGAAAGCCCTACACTGCAGGAATTACCCTGGGAAACAACACCCCCTCCCACAGACCCCAAGAGTGGGCCTTGGGTGGGCTAGTATACAACCTCCTGTCAGTGGCGAAGGGCAAATGTACCACTCGAGGACCCAGAAACTCCAAACCAAAGAGCCAACATTCTGAACCAGGACATCTTATATATGTGTAAGCCGTTTCAGAATTGAGCGTGCCATGTGGATTAACTTTTGATGTATTGTTGTAGAGTCACCCCCTGTTAACCGCCTTCAATAAAGGATGTTTTGTTATAAGCTGAACCACAACCGAGAACCTGCTGCTAGCACAATGGCGATGAGGATGGTAAGTTGCTGCAGGAGGGAAGAGTGTGAAGCATCGGAGGGAGGCGATTAAGCTACAGAGGGTGCAGTAAAAATTCAGGAGGATGTTGCTGGGACTGAGGGCTTGAGTTACAAGGAGAGCCTGAGACTGTTTTCCCTGGAGCGAAGAGGCTGAGGGGTGACACAAAGACTCATTAAAACCGAGACTTTACATAAGGCTGACCTTATGTAAGATCACGTGAGGCATCGATAAGATGGATGGTCAGTCTTTTCTCCCAGGGTAGGAGGGTCTAATACTAGAGGGCAGAGGTTTAAGGTGAGAGGGGAAATGGGAACTGAGTGGCTGGTTTTTCACTTGGAGGGTGGTGGGTAGAGTGGGAGAAGCGAGTACCATTGCAGTGTTTAAAAGGCATGGATAGGAAAGGCTTAGAGGGATACGGGGCCAAACGCAAACAAATGGGACTGGCTCAAGGTTTCCATGGCAACCTTGGTTGGCATGGATGAGTTGGGCCGAAGGGTCTGTTTCCATGCTGTGTGACTCTTTCGAGGACACAATCCTCTACGTGACGGGAGCCAGTGGAAGGGTGGGGTGTGTCGGCGAGCTCAGGAAACCCGAGGGTCTTCAGCACACGCAGAGTGGAGGTGTTGCTGGAGTACGAACGATATTGTTGAGGCCCTGGTGAAGACAGTGATACGTGAAGGGGTGACCCCATTGCTGGTGGTTGGCCCAGGGACCTATGAGATGTTCGGGCGTTAACGAGGTCTCACACAAAGACTCATTAAAACCGACATTTTAATTTTCACAAATTTGCCCTCTACAACCAAGAACCAGAGGATAAGGTCTGGTTGTTTAGTAGCTGTTTGGTTAGGCCACACTTGGGAGTATCGTGTGCAGTTGCAGTAACCCCATTACAGGATGCGGAGGCTTTGGAGAGGGTGCAGAAGAGGTTCACCAGGACACTGCCTGGATTAGAGGGCATGTGCTATAAGGAGAGGTTGGACAAACTTGGGTTGTTTTCTCTGGAGTGTCAGAGGCTGAGGGGAGACCTGATAGAAGTTTATAAAACTATGAGAGGCAGAGATAGACAGTCAGGATCTTTTTCCCAGGTTAGAAATGTCAAATACCAGAGGACATTAAGGTGAGAGAGGGAAAGTTTAAAGGAGATGTGCGGGGCAAGTTTTTTTTTACACAGAGCAACAAAGGGACTGGAATAGGCTGCCAGGTGGTGTTGGAGGCAGATACAATTGAGGCATTTAAGAGGGTGTTAGACAGACGCATGAACATTCAGGAAATGAGGGATACAGATCACGTGCAGGCAGGAGGGATTTAGTTTAATTTGGCATCGAGTTCAGCACAGACATTGTGGGCCGAAGGGCCTGTTCCTGTGCTGTACTGTTCTAAGGTTGATGAATACACACTTGGCGATAGGAAACTATTTCAGTATCTCTTTAGATCGAGCACTGTGGGATCACCCAGTGAGAGAATTCAGGCGAAACCGTTTGACTCACTACAACCAATGTTCAGGAGGCTCTGGAGATGGCAGTCGCTAGAATCTGGAGCAAAAAGGAATGAACTGCTGGAGGAACTCAGCGGGTCGGGCAGCATCTGTGGAGGGAGATGGACAGTCGACGCTTCAGGTCGAGACCCTTCCTCTGGAATGAAAGGTAGAGGGGAGATGGCCGGTATAATGAGGTGGAGGGGTAGGGGTGGAGCAGGAGCCGGCAGGTGAGAGGTGAATCCAGGTGAGGAGGGGGGTAAGAGGCAGATGGAGGAGGGGAGGGTGGGAGCAGCGACAGAGGCCGGGAGGTGAGGGGGGGAGGCGACAGAGGGCCGCAGATGGTGGGATCTGATAGGAGAGGAAGGTGGGAGCCTGGAACCAAATAAAGGAGGGCAGATGGGAACAGTGAGAGGGAGGGGACCCAGTGGGAGGGGAGCGTGGGTGATGGGCAGATGGGGGAGGGGACAGAAACAGGGTGATGGGGGGGCTGGGGTGGGTGTAGGGGGAACTGGGTAGATCAGGAGGAGAGAGAAAAGCCACAGGTTACCTGAAAGAATGTTGAGGGAAGCATTTGCAACAGAGGTGATGTTTCAGAACGTGAATTCGAGGCTCGGAGGTACAAAAGTACGGGTGTGGTTGTGGACAATGCGGGAGACCTTGAGTAATATTGGCATAATATTCTTGCCAACATTATGGAGTAAACTGGTCTCAGAACTCAGGGAAGTTCTGAGACCAGTTGACCCTATAATATTGGCAAGAATATTATAGGGTCAACTGGTCTCAGAACTTCCCTTCAGGTAAGGTTTCTTATGACAGTCACAGGATGGAGAGCACTTCACAGTAGCAAGAGGGAGAAAGTCCTTGAGGTAGATAATCACCCCCAAAGACGATACAATAAAACTCCGATAATCCAGCACTTTGGTGGTGCTGGGCGAGGAGATATCCATCGGATATTATTCCATGAATACTCCGACACCTTTTTTTGAACATATTAGAAGAATAAGTTTTCCAGGGAATCCAGTGAGTTTAAGCGGAGCAGGGAATACAAAACCGGGCGAGTTTCAAGGGAACATGGGAATCGGGAAGCCGGTGAGTGGAAAGGAAAGCAGAGACTGGGACCCTGGTGGGTGGAAACAGAGGGGCGGGAATGGAGTGGAAGAGATCGTAGCAAGTGAACCACATGCCGACCCACTGGAATCTCGGAATAATCGGAAAGTGGATTATTGGAGTTTTTCTGTACACCATTTGGTCCAAGGGTTCGGGACAGATCATCTGGGGTACTGTACTCACCCGAAAATAAGATAAGAGAACAGCAACATGGAACTGTAGAGTAAACACCAGGTAAGGGCAATATACTGAGGACCACCTGGGAATAATAAGCACGCATATCGATTCCGGGACAAGTCAAACTCTCGAAGGTCGAGAGGGCCCGAGTTATTGGCCAGGCTAGGTCTTTATTCCTTGGAACGTAGGAGAATGAGGGGCAACTTTATATAAGTATTTAATATTGAGAGGCATAGATAAGGTGGACGGTATCGGTCTTTTCTCCAGGGTAGGGGATTCCAAAACTAGGGGGGTATAGGTTTAAGGTGAGAGGGGAAAGACTTTAAAGGAACCTGCGGGGCAACTTTTTCACGCAGAGGGTGGTGAGTGTGTGGAACGAGCTGCCAGAGGAAGTGGGTGAGGGAGGTACAACAGGATCATTTAAGAAGCACTTGGATAGGTACATGGAGGGGCAGGGCTTGGAGGGATATTGGCCGAACGCAGGAAATTGGGACTAGCTGGGTGGGCGCCGTGGTCGGCATGGACTGGTCGGGCCGAAGGGCCTGTATCTGTGCTGTATTGCTCCGTGACTCTATGAGATATGTCAGAAATACCACCACGTTTTCTTGAAGGCAGAGCAAGACATTGTTGGGGGTCAGTATAGGGGAGAATCCCCGTGTTACAGGGGGAGGCGATCTGTTGGTTGCCAACAGAGATAGCTGCCTGCATCTACAGGTCAACGCTGTGTACGAGAGATTGTAGGCATGGATTAAAATTCACCCGGATTTTTGAACGGATCATGGAGTTACAGAGTCACACAACACGAAAGCAGGCTCTTCAGCCCAATTAATCCATGCTGACCAATATAAGCTTGTGCCATTTGCCTGCATTTATACCGTACCCCTCTAATCCTTTCCTATCCATGTACTGTCCCTGTATCCTTTAAACGTTGTTATTGTACCCAGCTCTACGGAGTTGGTTCCACATTCTTACCACACTCGTGTGAAAAAGTTGCCCTTCAGGTTCCTATTAAATCTCTCCCCTCTCACCTCAAACCTAGTTCTTGATTCCCAACCCTGGGAAAAAGGCTGTGTGCATTCACCCTATCTACGCCCCTCATGATTTTGTACACCTCTATAAGATCATCTCCTACAGTCCAGTGAATAAAGTCCCAATCTCTCCCTAGAACACAGTCCCAACAACAGCTTCGTATACCCAGGAGCCAATCACGGTGCACTCTTTCTAGCTTAATGGCATCTTTCCTACAGCAGGGTGACAAAAACTGAACACAATACTCCCAAGTGCAGCCTCACCAATTTCTTGTATAACTACAACATAACATCCCAACCTCTATACTCAGTGCCCTGACCAATGAAGGCAAGCCTGCCAAATGCCTTCTTCACCACCCTGTCTACCTGTGACGCCACTTTCAGGGAACCATGTCCTTGCACTCCTAGGTCCCTCTGTTCTACAGCACTCCCCGGGGCCCCACCATTCACTGTGAAAGTTAGATCCTTGTTTATCTTCCCAAAACTCAACATCTCGCATTTATCTGAATTAAACTCTATTTGCCATTGCTTGGCCCACTTACCCAGCTGAGCAAGATCCCCTTGTAATTCTTGATAACCTCCTTCACTACGATACCACCTGCTGTACTGTCATCCTAACCATGCCTTGTACATTCTGATCCAAATATAGTTGATATGGGGTTGGGTCGTGAGGGGACGAAGCAGCCAATCGTGGTTCAGTGTACCGCGTACACCAAACAGGGACTGCTCAGGTGGGCCTGAAGACAGCTCCCAGACCAGGCGCTAGGCCGCAGCTGCGATAAAGCAGTTACGGAAAGCAATGCATTGCTGCTGCGCCGATAATTGATGCATTGACTTCTGACGCATTGTCGTACCTTCAATAAACTACATTGGTAGCTCTGTTTGTTGCCTTAGCAACGCCGACCACGGCCTACAATGGAGACCAGTGACCAGAGGGAGACTGTGCACTCCACCCTTGTCGGATCAGTTAGTGCATGAGAGATTTCTGACGATAGCTGATGCTCAGGGAAGTATTTGGGATAGAGCTGATGCCCGAAAATGTGAGGTGGTTTCGTTCAGGGAAAGCAAGGGTGAAGATCCAAGTCAGGTGTGCAGAAAAAGCAGGCACCCTTGGCAAAGTTGGCGTGGAGGATGGGCACAAGAAGAGCGTTACATTGTTGTAAGCTCCAAGGGGGCGAGGAAGCAAGGGGTATGGAGGGAAAGCTGGAACAAGGCACTAGAGTTTAGGTACAGAAGCCTGAAGTCCCACACCACCAGGTTCAGGAACAGCTACTTCCCTTCAACCATCAGGTTCTTGAACCGACCTGCACAACCCTAAACCTCCCTCAGCAATGGGACACTACGGACCACCTCTCGCACTGCCACGGACTTGTCTCAGATTGTCGTTTTTTTTGCACTGATGTCTTGTTTAGTACAGTCTTTTTTTCTTCACTGTCTGGTAATAATTTATGTATCATTTAAGTTCTGTGTGTTCTCACAAGGAAGCTGCGCCAGTGTCTTCACTTTCTTAGAAGGTTAAGGAGGTATGTAAGGAGGAGGCATGGTTAGTAACATTCTAACAAACTTCTACAGATACACTCTGAACGTATCCTGACTGGTTGCATCACGGTCTGGTACGGCAATTCCAATGCACAGGAACGCAAGATGCTGCAGAGTTGAGGACGCAGCCCAGTCCGTCACACAAACCAGCCTCCCCTCCGTTGACTCCGTCTACACTTCCCGCTGCCTCGGGAAAGCAGCCGACATAATCAAAGACCCTACCCACCCCGGACATTCTCTCTTCAATCCCCTTCCATCGGGCAGAAGACACAAAAGCCTGAGAGCACGTACCACCAGGCTCAAGGACAGCTTCTATCCCGCTGTTATCAGACTCTTGAACGGATCTCTCAAACGCTAAAAGATGAACCCTTGATCTCCCGATCTACCTCGTCGTGGCCCTTGCACCTTATTGTCTGCCTGCACTGCACTTTCTCTGTAACTGTAACATTTTATTCTGCGTCCTGTTTTTCTTTGCCTTTTTTATGACCTTGATGAATTTACATTTGTAATGATCTGTCTGGATCGTATGCAAATAAAACTTTTTCATTCTATCTCGGTATATTGAACCAATTACTAATTACTAATCATGAAACACTTTGATAACTGCCTTTTTGGAAACCTATATATACTACATTGACTAAATCTCCCTTATCGGCCCTCGCTGTTAACGGTAAGGGTTGGCATCTTCCCATTCACACCCAACCTCTCAGGCCAGACAACAGAGGGGAATTGCATTCTCCTGGGAGGTGATGAGTCTGTAATGTCACGGCCTCAGAAAGAAAAGTGCATCTAACTTAGCATTCCGTTTAGAAACCAGCCTGTCCTATCCAGCCATACCTGATGAAAACTCAATAGCAAGCACATCAAAATGTCCCCATTTGGTTGGAGCATTATTGAAGCCTGAAACCTGCCTCGTGGGGCAACAATAAGGAGACAAACCTGGTCACGGATGTAGGATGTGAGGAAGAAAGAGAGGCATGGAAAGGAATGAAAGGGTTAACGTATGAGGAGCGTTTGATGTCTCTGGGCCTGTACTCCATCGAGTTCAGAAGGATGAGGGGGAATCTCATTGAAACCTACCAGATACTGAAAGGCCTGGAATAAAGTGGACATGGAGAGGACGTTTCCATCAGTGGGAGAGTCCGGGATCTGAGGGCACAGCCTCAGAATAAAGGGACGTCCCTTTAGAACTGAGATGAGGAGGAATTTCTTCAGCCAGAGGGCAATGAATCTGTGGAATTCGTTGCCACAGAGGGCAAGTCATTGGGTGTATTTAAGGCAGAGATTGACAGGCTCTCAATTGGCAAGGGGGTTAAGAGTTATGGGGAGGAGGAAAGAGAATGGGGTTGAAAAACAATCAGCCATGATTGAATGGCGGAGTAGACTCGATGGGCGGAATTCTGCTCCTATATCTTATGGTCGTATGGTTTTATGGAATCCCAGAGTTTAGAGCCCAGGTAGCTAAAGGCACAGTTGTTAACCTGGATTTACTGCCTGGATAAATCTACCCTCCTCATAGACCCAGTTAGAAATTGGACCAAACTAATTAATTAAGTAATTAACTAAGCAATTAAATGCCTAACTAAACTAATCCCTTCTGCCTACACAAGGTCCACATCCCTCCATTCTCTGCACTTTCACGTGTCAATCTAAGAGCCTCAAACACCTCTATCGTATCTGCCTCCACCACCACCCCTGGCAGCACATTCCAGGCACCCACCACTCTCTGTGTAAAAAACTTGCCCCGCACATCTCCTTTGAACTTACCCTCTCTCATCTTAAATGCATGCCCTCTAGTCTTAGACATTTCGACCATGTCTGCTGTCTACCCTATCTCTGCCTCTCATAATTTTATAAACTTCTATCAGGTCTCCCCTCAGCCTCTGCCGCTCCAGAGAAAACAACCCAAGTTTGTCCAACCTCTCCTTATAGCACATGCCCTCTAATCCTGAACCTCTTCTGCACCCTCTCCAAAGCCTCTACATTCTCCCTGTAATGGGGCGACCAGAATTGAACGCAATACTTCACACGTGGCCTAACCAGAGTTTTATAAAGCTGAAACGTAGCTTCTCGACTCTCGAACTCAATGCCTCTAATAAAGGCAAACATGCCATAGGCCTTCTTTACCACCCTATCAACCTGTACAGCAACTTCCAGGGAGCTGTGGAATGGGATCCCAAGATCCCTCTGTACATCAACAACATTAACGATCAGGAAAAAGAGATCAGTGGTTAAAAATTAAAATGTAGAGTCTCCTAGAATCAATCCAAGAACCAGCACTTTTCTCAATATATTCTAATTACTTGGACTACTGCAATTTCCAAATTTACAGATGATACAGAACGTGGGGGCAGAGTGGTAAGGAGAGCAGTGGTAGACTTCAAGGAGATAGAGAGTGTCTGGTGCAATGGGCAGATAGATGGCAGACACAGTTTAAAGCTGAGAACAGTGAAGAGTCAGTAGGAAGGTAGGGTGGACAAGCAATATCCTTTTCCCATTACTGAGTGATCCAATACCAGAGGGCATGCATTTAAGGCGAGAGGGGGTAGGTTCAGAAGAGTCGTGAGGGGTAAGTTTTTTTTTTACTCAGAGAGTGGTGGATGCCTGGAATGCGTTGCCTGATAGGGTGGTGGAGGCAAATTCATTGGGGGCTTTTAAGAGGGGCTTGGATGGGCCCATGAATGGAGGGATATGGACATTCTGTAGGTAGGAGGGATTAGCTATGTCAGCACAACCTTGTGGGCTGAAGGGCCTGTTCTGTGCTGTACTGTTCTATGTTCTATGAAGACCGGCAAAATTATCACTGGACTCTGGTGATGCGTGTACATAGTTCATTGAGAGTGGCAGCGCTGGTTGGGAAAGTGGTTAAAATGTACACAGGCAGAGCAAGGAAGATTGCACAGGTTTGAGAAAGGGCCTGGGGAAAAGGGACTTGAGTCCTGTGAAGTGATTGGAGAGATTGGAGTTGTTCTCCTTGGAAGAGTGAAGGTTGCGAGGGGATCCGGTGGGGGCATTTAACATCGTGAAGGTTAGAGATGTGGAGAAACTGTTCCTATTGGTGAGGGGTGTCAAGGACCAGAGACCGAGCGTCCTTGGGGAATAGAACCCAAAGTGAGAGAGGTAGGTGGGAGTTGTCGAGGACACGAAAGCATGGCCAGGGGCAGTAGTGGAGGCAGATACAGTTGTAGTGTTCAAAGAGGGAACTGGATAAGTAACCAAGAGGGAAGAATTGGCAGCACTGCAGTGCCCCTTAAATAGTGGAGTTGTCCTTAGATACCAGAGGAAGGAAACACCAGGGGGCTGTTTGCAAAAGAGGAAACAGTGCCCCCGATGGCTCGGAGGGCTGATGATCGACAGGAAAGTCCCAGTTGCCATAGAGAGTGGAAGATTGGATTACAATTGGAGAGAGGGAGCTGTCAGTGACCCATTGCTGTCCGGTGACCCACACAACACTGTGCCAAAGATGGCCGCCAACATTGATGGTGCAGGCTTGGAGAACAAGGGTGCAGGGTGTTTGTTTGTACTCCGCACGGAATGCAAGGCCATTGATGCTCACTGAGGAGGGTTCAGCAAGGTCAGAGGAGGGAGATTCGTGGGATCACGGCAGTGTGTGTGTGTGTCCCGCCCCCCATTGTGTGTGTGTG
This sequence comes from Pristis pectinata, assembly GCF_009764475.1. Taxonomy (NCBI): domain Eukaryota; kingdom Metazoa; phylum Chordata; class Chondrichthyes; order Rhinopristiformes; family Pristidae; genus Pristis; species Pristis pectinata. Next base: position 6,162,659 of record NC_067440.1, on the reverse strand, counting down.
TGTGTGTGTGTGTGTGTGTGTGTGTGTGCATGTGGGTCCCATCCCCCAGTGAGGGTCGGTGTGTGTATGGGACCCGCCCGCCGGTGAGGGTCAGTGTGCATGTGGGTCCCATCCCCCGGTGAGGATCAGTGTATGTGTGGGTCCCATCCCCCAGTGAGCGTCAGTGTGTGTGTGGGACCCGCCCGCCGGTGAGGGTCAGTGTGTGTGTGGGTCCCATTTCCCCAGTGAGGGTGACGGGTTAATCGGTCTGCGCTGGCTCTGTTGGTGGGTGCTGAGACGTATTGTTTGGTATCTCGGGGGCTGATCTGACCACATCTCCTGGTGCCGGACCCCTGTGGGCTGGGCACTCTGATCACACCTATACCCGTCTCTGCCAGGGGGGGCTCTTGGCCCTGAGCCACACACCTCAACGCCTGCCCACCCGCTCTGATGGGAGCGGGGCTTGGACCCCCGTGGATCAGTTGGAGCCCCTCCCACCTGTAGCCGGACACGCGGCCTCAGCCCCAGTCTTCCCCCCCTCTCTCTCCTTCCCCCCCTCTCTCTCCTTCCCCTCATCTGTCGCACCCCCCACTCTCCCTCACAGACCCGTCCCCTCCTCAGCTCCTTCCTTCACACCCTGTTCCCCTTCCAACCTCTACCTTCCCCTCCTCCTCCCTCCCCTCCTCTCGCCCGCACGCTTTCTCCTCCCTTCCCCCTCTTGGCTCTCCACTCCTTCCGTCTCTCCCCGCCTCATTCCCGCCTCTCTCTCCCACTCCCCTCCCCTCAACCTCCACTCCAATCCCTCTTCACTCATGTCCCCTCATTGCTCACTCTCCCTGCCCTTCTCTACCCTCAGTCTCTCCTGGTCACCCCCTCCCACCTTCTCTGAGCTTAATTCTGTTCCTCCTCCCACCCCACTTTCCCCCCATCTACGAAATTGGCCACAATCTGATCTCCAACTAAAGCAGTCAGGGGTCAGGACCTTAACCCCCAGTGCAACTGGGACCCCTGCTCTTCATGATTTTTATAAATGACTTGGATGAGGAAGGGGAAGGGTGGGTTGGTAAGTTTGCTGATGACACAAAGGTTGGTGGTGTTGTGGATAGTGTAGAAGGTTGCTGTAGATTACAACAGGATATTGATAGGATGCAGGGCTGGGCTGAGAAGTGGCAGATGGAGTTCAACCCGGATAAGTGTGAAGCGATACACTTCGGGAGATCGAATTTGAAGGCACAATACGAGGTTAATGGCAGGACTCTTAGCAGTGTGGAGGAACAGAGGGATCTTGGGGTCCACGTCCATAGATCCCTCGAGGTTGCCGCACAGGTTGATAGGGTTGTTAAGAAGGCGTATGGAGCGTTGGCCTTCATTAGTCGGGGTACTGAGTACAAGAGCCACGAGGTAATGTTGCAGCTCTATAGAACTCTGGTAAGACCACACTTGGGATATTGTGTTCAGTTCTGGTTGACTCATTATAGAAAGGATGTGGAAGCTTTAGAGAGGGTGCAGAGGAGATTTACCAGGATGTTGCCTGGATTGGAAAGCACGTCTTATGAGGATAGGTTGAGTGATCTAGGGCTTTTCTCTTTGGAGGATGAGAGGTGACTTGATAGAGGTGTACAGATGATGAGAGGCACAGATCGAGTGGACAGTCAGAGACTTTTTCCCAGGGCGACAATGGCTAACAAGAGGGGCATAATTTTAAGGTGATTGGAAGAAGGTATAAGGGGGACATCAGGGGTAAGTTTTTTTTACACAGAGAGTGGTGGGTGCGTGGAACGCACTGCCGGCAGAGGTTGTGGGGGCAGGTACATTAGGGACATTTAAGAGACTCTTAGACACATGAATGATAGAAAAATAGTGGGCTATGTGGGAGGGAAGGGTTAGATAGATCTTAGAACAGGATAAAATGTCGGCACAACATTGTGGGCTGAAGGGCCTGTACTGTGCTATAGTGTTCTATGTTCTAACTCTGCCCTTTGACCCTTCAAGAGAAGGTGGACGCTAACACAACCCGTTGCCAGGCAAGGCCAAGGTTTGACCAGCGATCAGGGTCAAGAAAGGTCACCAGGGTCACCGCTTCCCAAAAGCTCCGGCCCTCGTCCAAGGGAGCAGGAACAACGAAAGACATTGAACAAGGGTCACCATCACCTCCCCCACCCCCCCCCAACCCCCGGAGTTTTTCTTTGTAGGGAGGGAGACGGTAGAACAAATGTCACCACTTGTTCTCACCGGGGAGAAGGGTCTAGACTCCAAACGTCGACTGTCCACTTCCCTCCACAGATGCTGCCTGACCCCGCTGAGCTCCTCCAGCGTTGTGTGTGTGTGTGTGTGTTGCTCAGGACTCGAGGCCTGTTTGATTTCGAGTGAAGTCCCCCTGTCATGAACATTGTAAAAGGCTGGAGGGGTGGTGGGAGGCGTAAATGTTTTGCCAAATGTTTTACTCTACAAGACCATGTACCTTTAAGGTGTCATTAAGCGGAGGTTCCCTCCACCAATCCCCACAGAGAATTGATGCCTAGAGGGGGTACATCTGGAGGGGGTAAGAGGGATTAGTTTAAGAAGCCCCCTTGCCAATCCAAAAAGTTGACGTGCCCAATGGCTGGCGATCCTTGGGAACTCCTGGGAATGAGAAGCACCCTACATCAAGGCAATGGATAGTTTTGTTGATTGGCCAGGGTAGGGTCATTTGCTAGCCAATGGGCTTGAGGGAGGTAGGGCTAACAATGACAGGCAGTGTTGTTCAGCCAATGGCAGGGACGGACGACGCCCCCCACCTTCCTCTCCCAGCCCAATCGCCAACGAGGACTCCAAGCAACCAATGGGCAGGCAGGGTGGAAGGAAGGCAAGGCCAGCTGAGCTCCTTGGTTGGCCTTCGCCACCCCCCCCCCCCCCAACGCCACTCCGACCCTCCCTCCCACCACCAGCACCGCCACCAACTCGCTTCCCTCCCGCCCAACCCTTACCGTTCTCAGTGGGCACGTAGATGTTGAGGTAGAGGCAGTCCTCGCTCTGATCCTGGATGTACGTGGCCACGTCGTCCAGGTTGGAGAGGAACCAGACGGGAAGCATCACCTCGGGAAGCATGCCGTGGATGTTCTGGGGGCAGACGGGCGCAAACTGGGTGGCGTTGCGGACCTCGGACCAGGAGGCGGGGGCCTCGGGGGGCTGGAAGCGCCTCTCGCCCACGGGCGGTGTGGCAAAGGGCACCCCCAGGTACTGGACGACCGGCCCCAGGATCTCGTTGTTGAGCTCTTTCCTCACGCCGCGCAGCTTGCCGTAGTTGGTGGTCACCACCGGGTACATCTCGTCCTGCTTCTGGCAGGACAAGAGGCCGAAACAGGCCAGGGCTTCCAGAGCCCAGAGCAGGAGGCTCAGGTCGGAAGGGCGGCTGCGGAGGAGGAAGTCCGGGCTGGCCTGGGTGAGGGGCATCTTTCCTCGGCGATCGCCACCCTCTCTCCGTTCCGGGAGGGAGAGGGGGGGAGCGGGGTGCGAAACGGGTCAACGCTCCCTCTGTTGGGTCTCGGCGCTCGACGTTGGCGGCGGACGCGTCTCAGCAGGCGAGAGGAGGTGGTCTGACGGCCGCCGGTGCCCTGCACCTCATTCCATTCCCCAGCCCGGGTGGACTCTCGGCGTGCTGGTCCCACAGGTTCTCGGAGCCTGGATTGGGGGAAGGAGAGAGAGGGAGGGGGGAAGGAGAGAGAGGGAGGGGGTAAGGGAGGGGAGATTGGGGGAGAGATGGAGGGGGGATGGGCAGAGAGAGGAATGGAACGGGAGAGAGGGGGGATTGGGGAAAGGGAGAGAGATGGAGGACGAGAGGGGGTAGTTTGGGGAAAGAGAGAGATGACGGAGGGAGAGAGAGGAGGGGAGGGGTTGGGAGAGACACAGAGAGAGAGGTGCCATTACTGAAGCAGCTAAGGACAGTCCCATATCCCAGACGAGGTTGACAACTGCACCACCCACTCCCCCCCCCCCCAGGTTTGGGAAGGATCGGGTCACGGTGCATTGTGGGAGCCTGCTGACTCCACCCTCCTCCCTCCCCAGGGAACCAGCAACCAATCCAAAGCAGGCCAGGCCTGGGGTCACGGGGGGAGGGTGCACTGGGTCACACGGGAGGGTGCACGGTCACAGGGAGGAGGGTGCACGGTCACAGGGAGGAGGGTGCACGGTCACAGGGAGGAGGGTGCACTGGGTCACAGGGAGGAGGGTGCACTGGGTCACAGGGAGGAGGGTGCACTGGGTCACACGGGAGGGTGCACGGTCACAGGGAGGAGGGTGCACGGTCACAGGGAGGAGGGTGCACGGTCACAGGGAGGAGGGTGCACGGTCACAGGGAGGAGGGTGCACTGGGTCACAGGGAGGAGGGTGCACTGGGTCACAGGGAGGAGGGTGCACTGGGTCACAGGGAGGAGGGTGCACTGGGTCACAGGGAGGAGGGTGCACTGGGTCACAGGGAGGAGGGTGCACTGGGTCACAGGGAGGAGGGTGCACTGGGTCACAGGGAGGAGGGTGCACTGGGTCACAGGGAGGAGGGTGCACTGGGTCACAGGGAGGAGGGTGCACTGGGTCACAGGGAGGAGGGTGCACTGGGTCACAGGGAGGAGGGTGCACTGGGTCACACGGGAGGGTGCACGGTCACAGGGAGGAGGGTGCACGGTCACAGGGAGGAGGGTGCACTGGGTCACACAGGGGAGGGTGCACTGGGTCACACAGGGGAGGGTGCACTGGGACCCCAAGAGAGAGTACACTGCACTCCCCAGAGGAGAGTCCACTGCCCTGGGAGCACACTTGGCCCCCAACCAGGGCGTACACTGCCCCGGAAGCACACACGTGACTCCTGGTCAACAATGAACTCCATCTGACCTCGATCCAACCGCCAGCACCCACACCCTCCCAACAGGACCCAGTGGTGATAGATTCTGCCATCCCCGACACGCCTCCCTCACCGTCCCACAGGCACTCCAGACCAATTCTCCCCAGAGTCAGATTTTCCACCCGTTCACCCTGAGCACACGCCAATTCAGACGTCTCCCAGATCCCACTGCATTGACTTTGCAGGCACTTCACCTGTGGAAGGCTGCACACTGCGCCCATTTCATTGAACATTGGGGGGTGGGGCAGTTCCACCAGCCCTTTCCCTGGGCACAATCATTGTTCCGTGAACAAACTCAGTCCCCGTCAACTCCCACACACAGAATGACTCACAAACCCCACCCACCCACCCCCAAACAAGACATCCAATGAGATTCGGAGCGGGAGCGAGCGTTCTTCCCCTCAAGCCTGCCCCGCCATCACGATCCACGGCCGATTTTTCCACCCCCGGCCCCGGTTCCCTGCACTAGCCCCGCGCCCAGGAATTCCCTTGAGAACTCATGGCAATCAAATACAAAAATACTGCAGATGCTGCGAATTCGAAATAAAATTGCCGGAAACATTCATCGGGTCGGGCAGCGTCTGTGGAGACAGCAGCAGTTAACGTTTCCCAGGGAAAGAGAGAAGACAAGTTAACTTTCAGTAGCAGAGAAGGTGGGGGAGGGAGGGGTAGAACAAGGGAAAATCTGTGGCAGGGTGAGACCAAACGGAGCGGGAGACAGTTAGAAGTAAACTATGCTTTTTTGTCCAAAGAATTTGGACAGTAAAGCATAATTTCAAAGAAGTCAAGAAGGTATTGGACATTGATCTTGGGGGTGGAGGGGAATGGGGAGAAACATGGGACCTGGGACTGAATTTGGACAAAACGGGAGACCTGGAATCTGAAGCCACAGATAATCTGCTGGAGGAATTCAGCGGGTCGGGCAGCATCCGTGGAGGCGAAATGAACCGTCGACGTTTCAGGACTGAAAGAGTAGAGGGGAGGCAGCCCGTATAACCAGGGGAAGGGGCGGAGCAAGAGCCGGCCAGGTGATAGGTGGATCCAGGTGAGGGGGGGGGGGGGGGGAAGAGGCAGATGGAGGAGGGGAGGGGGGGAACAGCGACGGAGGCCGGGAGGTGAGAGGTGGAGGCGACAGAGGGCCGCAGATGGTGGGATCTGATAGGACAGGAAGGTGGAGCCTGGAACCAAATAAGGGGAGGGCAGATGGGAGGGGACCCAGTGGGAGGGGTGTGTGGGGGGGGAGGGGAGAGAGGGGGATAGAAGGGTGATGAGGGGGGCTGGAGAGGGGTTGTAGGAGCAACAGGGTAGATCAGGAGGAGAGATGTTTGTGTTATGTGTTGCTATGGGACAGGCTGTACTAATAGAGAGAGAAAAATGGTATCAAAATGATGACAGACAGAAAACGGCTGATTCTGATACCGACAGAAGGGGCGAGTTATCCAAAGTTGAAGAATTCCATGTTGAGTTTGGGAGGCTGCAACTCGCCCAGCCAGAGGATGAGGTGTTATTCCTTAAGCTTGTGTTAGGCCTCGCTTGGAATTTGATTGTAAAACCTACCTCTTGCTGCCTCGGTGTAGCAGCCAGCATAATCGAAGAGCCCACCCACCCGGGTCATTCTCTCTTCTCCCCTCTCCCATTGGGCAGAAGATAAAGGAGCCTGAGGGCCCGTACCACCAGGCTCAAGGACAACTTCTACCTCACTGTGATAAGACTATCGAACGGCTCCCTTGTACAATGAGATGGACTCTGACCTCACGATCTACCTTGTTGTGACCTTGCACCTTATTGCACTGCACTTTCTCTGTAGCTGTGACACTTTACTCTGTACTGTTATTGTTTTTACCTGTACTACATCAATGCACTCTGTACTAACCCAATGTAACTGCACTGTGTAATGATTTAACCTGTACGATCGGTTTGTAAGACAAGCTTTTCACTGTACCTTGGTACAAGTGACAATTATAAGCCAATACCAATACCTGTTTCGTTAGAGGCCACCCTATCACAAGGAAGCCTACTTGGTGTTTCCAATGTTTCATTCAACTGCCATTAAATAATTCATGATGTTAACAACATGCTTGGAAACCATTTTACTTTATGTACTGTTCTGAATCAGTTTGAAAATGTCTACTTGATTGTAAGACGTAACGCTGTTTAGTGAGAGGCCACCATATCACAAAGGAGTCTACCTGCTTCAAACAGTTGAACAATGCAGGAGGTCACAGACAGAGAGATCAGAGTGGGAGTGGGAGGGTGAAGAGGGAAAGAATAGGACACTCAGGTCAGTCCTGCAGGCTGAACGCAGGTGCTCCGCAGAGTGAACACCTAATGCAGTATTCTAGATTGGAGGAAGCCCTTTAATATCTGATCTATCAATCCCACCTTCAGTACAGACCCCTTGGGCAGAGAATCCCAGAGGAGGTGGGGATAGCAGGAGAAATTTCACCCCATTTCTGTCTTGAACAGTCAGTCCCTTATTCTGAGACTGTGCCCCCCTGGTTGTAGACTCCCCAGTCAGGAGAAACATCCCCCCTGTAAGAATTTTGTCTGTTCCAGTGAGATCACCACTCGTTCTTCTTTACAAATGAATGCAGATCCTGTCTGCTTAATCTCTCCAATCCGTCACCCCAGGAGCCAGTGGAGACACAAGAGACTGCAATGCTGGAACCTGGAGCAACACACAATCTGCTGGAGGAACTCAGCAGGTCGAGCAGCATCTGTGTTGGGGGGTGCCAAGGAAATGTCCTGATGCAGGGTTTCGAGCGGTAACGTCGACTATTCCTTTCCTCCCACAGATGCTGCTCGACCCGCTGAGTTCCTCCAGCCGATTGTTACCCCGGGAGTCAATCTTTCCAATCCCTTGATCGCAAATATTTCCCTTCCTTTGGTAAGAGACCAGGCTCATTCACAATGGGCCCCAGACCCCTTCGCAGATTCCTTCTGAACTCCCCCTCCCCATGTCCAGCTGTTGGACCTGTCACCAAACAAACTTCTACAGATGTGCTGTTGAAAGTATCCTGACTGGTTAAATCACGGTCTGGTACGGCAATTCAAATGCACAGAAGCTGCAGAGAGTAGTGGACTCGGCCCAATAAATCATGGGCACATCCCTCCCCACCATCAGTAGTATCTACAGGAGGTGCTGCCTCATGAAGGCAACATCCGTCATCAAGGATCCCCACCATCCGGACCATGCCACCCTCTCGCAGCTCCCATCAGGCAGGAGATACAAAAGCCTGAAGTCCCACACCACGAGGTTCAGGAACAGCCTCTTCCCTTCAACCATTCAGTTCTTGAAGCAACCGGCACAACCCCAATCACCACAGTTTAGCAACACTATGACCTCTTTGCACTAAAGTGGACTTTGTATTTTTTTTGTTCTGATTGTGTTAGTTCTTGTAAAAATTGTGTATAATTTAACTTTTTCCTGTGAATGCTGCTATCTGGTGCTATGTGCCTGTGATGCTGCTGCAAGTAAGTTTTTCACTGCACCTGTGCACACATGGCCTTGTGCATCTGATAATAAACTTGACTGACTAACACAGACTGGTCACAAAGCAAGCCTTCATGATCACAGCACCTTCTTCAAGGTAATTCCAAACCCCACAGCGAAGCCACGCAGTGTCGATGCTGAACAATTCTGTTTGATCCGTGTCTGATCAAAACGTTACCTCGGAACACGTGTAGCCAATGATCTTGACATGAAGGAGCTCTCTTCTGCACACATGCCTCTTTCCCTGCATGTCCCCCCCCTCCCCCTCAGGTGAAGGCACGACCAAGTTAGCTTGTCTCCTTTCCTGTCCCCAAACACTCTCCCGCCCCGGCAGCCTCCAAACACGTCAAATGCCTTATGCCAACTCACCAGAGGAGTTGAGTGTGGGAAATGGTAACTTAAAGCAGTAGTATTGCCCAACGCTTCATTTTGCTGATCATTTGGGTGTTTGGTGGGAAGGGTATTTAGATTCCTAAAACACGTTTGTGGGTTTTAATAACCATCATGTTTGCAATACCAGTTCTATCAGATTTCTGAATGGTTTATGAACCGTTCCCCTCTCACCCTAAACCTATGCCCCCGAGTTTTGAACTCCCCTTCCCTGGGGAAAAGACTGTTACCGTCCACCTTGTTCCTCTTTTGCACTATTTATTTATTTTTGCAAATTATAGTAATGTTTATGTCCTTATGTCTGTCGCAAAACAACAAATTTCACGACATACGGCAGTGATAATAAACCTGATTCTGATTCAGGTCGAAATTGACTGTTGGATTTGTCCAACGTCCACTGACCTATCTGGCACTCTTAACCTGGAATAATATTAGTCACAGCAATACAGCACGGATACAGGCCCTCCAGTCCAACCAGTCCATGCCGACCACGGTGCCCACCCAGCTAGTCCCAATTTCCTGCGTTTGGCCCATATCCCTCCAAGCCCTGCCCCTCCATGTACCTATCCAAGTGTTTTTTAAAGGATACCATTGTACCTGCCTCACCCACTTCCCCTGGCAGCTCGTTCCATACACTCACCACCCTGTGCATGGAAAAGTTGCCCCTCAGGTCCCTTTTAAATCTTTCTCCTCTCACCCCAAACCTATGCCGCCTAGTTTTGGACTCCCCTACCCTGGGGAAAAGACTGTTACTGTCCACCTTATCTATGCCTCTCGTAATTTTAGAAATTTATATAAGGTCGCCCCTCATTCTCTTACATTCCAAGGAATAAAGACCTAGTCCTGGCCAATCTCTCCCCATAACTATAGTCAGAGAGAGACACAGCACAGAAACAGGCCATTCAGCCCAAAGAGTTCACGATAACCCATCCACACCAATCCTGCTTCACTCTCCACACATTCCCATCAACCCCCCCCACCCCCAGACTCTACCCCCTCACCTGCACACAAGGGGGGCAATCCTAGAATTAATTTGTGGTTAATTGGATATTTCCAGTATCCCAACAACATACACTTGGCTCTGCTGTTAATGCACACCATCAAATCACCATGGGAACTTAAACTTAACTTAAACTCAGCAGGTACAATATGTATTGAAATAAATCCTGATGCTGCATTGTAAAAAAATAGTTGAGTGTGAGGCTGCAGTGCTCAGGTAGGTTCTGAGTTACAGCACCTCTCTCAGTCCGTGCCAACCATTGACACCAATCCAACTCCTCACCCCTCACCCACACAACTGACAGCGGCCAATTAACCTACCGACCCGCACGTCTCTGGGATGTGGGAGGAAACCGGAGAGGCCGGCAATAGATCCACATTCCAACCCCACCGACGTATCAACAGATTAGGTTGGGTATCCCTGGTGAATGGGGAATTAGGGAAAGGGTCCCAGTAGGTGGGGGATTAGAGGCGGTATCCCTGGTAAATGGGGAATTAGGGGAGGGTCCCAGAGATGGGGGATTAGGGGAGGGCACCAGTAATTGGGGAGGGTCCCAGTAAATAGGGAATTAGGGGAGGGTCTGAGTAAATGGGGAATAGTAAATGGGGAATTAGGGAAGGGAACTAGTAATTGGGGGAATTAGGGATATCCCTGGTAAATGGGGAATTAGGGAAAATATCCCTGGTAAATGGGGAATTAGGGGAGGGCACCAGTAAATGGGGAATTAGGGAACTATCCCTGGTAAATGGGGAATTGGGGGAGGGTCCCAATGTGTTACCTCCCCCAATGCATTTGTGGACAGCCACAAATGGGGGGGGGGGGGGGGGTGTGTGTATAGTCCTTGGAATCTATAATAGAGTTGAGTGTGATGCTGCAGTGCTCAGGTAGGTTCTGAGCCTCTCTCAGTCCGTGCCAACTATTGACACCAATCCTACGTTTATCGCATTTATTTATTCTCTCCACACTCCCATCTAATCCCCCCAGATTCTACCCCTGGACAGCACAACCAGTAAAAACTGGTGGTTATTGAGTGAAAATCCACTGCGATAATGAATAAGATCCCACACCTCTGCCACACTCAGCACCACTGCACAGGGAAGCAGAGATAGCGGCAATAATCCAGTCAGAATTTACTCTGAATTACCCGTTAGATCGCAGACCAGCTCACTGCATGAGGAAAATGTCTTCCTGCATTTCAGTAAAAAGACTAACTCAATTGGAGCATCAATCAATAGAGAATTAGAAGTGAGGTTTCATATTCACAGCGTCAGGATCCAAACAGAGCAGAAAAATTCAGGCTAAAAACTTCAGTATCATTGAACGTTCACACACTGTAACCGTCAGGCACAATCAGTGGGAATGTGCTCTGAAATCCTCAGATGTCAGCTACACTCTACTGTTGGCACTGCCCACACCCACCGGCACCAAAATCCACATTTACACACCCCCTCCAATGCCCCACTTCCTGCTGTCCTCTAATCACTGCTGCCCTCTAATCACTGCTGCCCTCTAATCCCCCATTCACTGGTGCCCTCTAATCACTGCTGCCCTCTAATCCCCCATTCACTGGTGCCCTCTAATCACTGCTGCCCTCTAATCCCCCATTCACTGGTGCCCTCTAGTCCCCCATTTACTGGTGCCCTCTAATCCCCCATTTACTGGTGCCCTCTAGTCCCCCATCGCTAGGGATTTGTAGGGAAGGGCATTCCCCTAATCCACCCCATTGACTGTTCCCAAAATCAGCACCTGGGACCGGGCTCTCCCCATTCTCCCACCAGGTGACCCCAGTTATTGTTTTCCCCATTAACCTGCGCTCCCGGTTACAGCGACCAGTCTGGGATGTGGGAGGGAACCGGAGCAGCCGGGGGGAAACCCACGCGGTCACAGGGAGAGCGTGCAAACTCCACACACACACACACACACACACACACATACAGAGTCAGACACACACATATAGACAGACACACAGAGTCAGACACACACATATAGACAGACACACACACACACACACACACACAGAGTCAGACACACACATATAGACAGACACACACACAGAGTCAGACACAGATACACACACACAGTCAGACACAGACACAGATACACACAGAGACACATAGATAGACACACACACACAGAAACACACACATAGACAGACAGACACACAGACACACACACAGTCAGACACAGATACACACACACAGATACACACACAGAGTCAGACACAGATACACACACAGACACAGATACACACAGAGACACATAGATAGACACACACAGACAGAAACACACACACATAGACAGACACAGCGCCAGAGGTGGGGACCGAACCCGGGTCTCTGGAGGTGGGGGGTGGGTGAGGGGTAAGGCAGCAGCACTACTGGCTGCTTTGCTCCCCTCCAGTAATACATTGGGGCATTCACTGGGTTTCTGCAGCCCGCTCATGTGGGTGTTGTAAGGGATTATGAGATTATCTGTCCTTGGATCTTCCTATGCTCTGTCACTCACCACACCGAGCTGTGAACACAGTCGGGCGAGGTTTGCTTGCAGCTTGGTGCGGTTGGAAAGCACTCCCTGTTATTGTTTCAATCATCGGAGACACTGGCTGGTCCCTTCCAAAAAATAATCACACTTTAAATATGTCAGAGTCAATATGATACTGGAACTGGCTACCAGCTAGCATCTCCAATGGCAATGGCACATCTACTGGCATAAAATGCATAGCTGAGAGTTTGAGTCATTATACACGGGAGCGAAAGTCGGCACTGAGATCTGACGTGTTCTCCAGTGCTTGCAGCCTGGTTCGCATGACTGCCTTCGACACCGGACAGTTACAAGGGGAACCGTACCTTTCTGTCCTGCCCAGTGGTCAGTCCTGTATCAAGAGTCGTCTGCAGGGCTGCTGTTCCCACTCTGAGTTCACTCCCAACTCCTCCTTCCCCTACAGTTCCTCGACAGAGCCGCTGCCTCCCAGCCCCAGATTCGATCCTGACCTCCGGCGCTGTGTGTGTGTGTGTGTGTGTGTGTGTGTGTGTGTGTGTGTGTGTGTGTGTGTGTGTGTGTGTGTGTGTGTGTGTGTGTGTGTGTGTGTGTGTGTGTGTGTGTGTGTGGAGTTTGCATGTTCTCCCTGTGACCCCGTGGGTTTCCCTCGGGTGCTCCGGTTCCCTCCCAAATCCCAACGACGTGCGGGGTCGGTGGGTTAATTGGCTCCCTCAGTGTGTGGGTGAGGGGGTAGAATCTGGGGGGAGTTGACGGGAATGTGGGGAGAATGAAATGGGATTGGTGTTAATGGGTGGTTGATGGTCAGCAGGGACTCGATGGGCCGAAGGCCCTGTTTCCGAGTCACATCTCTCTATGAAAGCAGAGAGTGCTGGAGACACTCAGCAGGTCAGGCAACATCTGAGCAGAGAGAAACAGCCCAGAACCGGGCTAATGAAGGGTAAATAATTTCAGCTGTTCATTCTGTATCTCCATGGATGCTGTCTGTAAACTTCCAACAGAATGCCAGCTGACGGTGTGTGGGAAGTACATCAGGGTCTGAGCGGGTTTGCAGTATCCTCTGGAACGTCCCAAATGAGGAGCACTCGCCAATTTGGGATGTGGGAGGGAACCGGAGCACCCGGGGGAAACCCACACGGTCACAGGGGGAACGTGCAAACACCACACACACACACACACACACACACACACACACACACACACACACAGTGCCAGAGGTCGGGTTCAAACCCGGTTCTCTGGAGTTGGGAGGCAGCAACACTACCCACCGCACCACAATACTGTCCATGGTAACACAGACCTCCTCTGGAGGGCCAAAGAGTTATACAGCCATACAGCACAGAAACAGGCCATTCAACCCAACACATTCATGCCAACCAGTGGGCACCCATCCGTATTAATCCCACCTCCCAGCACCTGGCCCGCAGCCTTCTATCCCTGGGCGATTCAAGTGCTCATCCCGACACCGTCAGTGACTCTGCTTCCACCTCTCTCTCCGGAAGTTGTTCCAGGCACTCACCGCGCTCCGGGTGGGAAAGGTCCCCACCCCCCGATCCCCTCTAAATCTCTCTCCCCTTCCCCTAAATCTACGTCCTCTAGTTGTATCTACCTCTGATATGGGGAAAGGTTTCCTACAGTCTGCCCTATCTGTACCCCCAGAATTTTATAGACCTCAATCCTGTCCCCTCTGCACCCTCTCCGCTCCAGGGAGAACAGACCCAGCCTCTCCCATCTCTGCCCATAACTGAAACGCTCCATCCCGGGAACCATCCCGGTGAATCCCCTCCGGAACCGTCACACCCACCCTGTAGTGTGGTGACCAGGACCAGGACTGTCCTATCAGCAGTGGCTAAAGAACTAAATCTGTATTAGAAGAATGACGGGCAATCTTATTGAAACACCTCAGATCCCGAGGGGACGTGACAGGGTCGGTGTGGAGATTTTCCCACCAGTGGGAGAGTCTCGGACGAGGGGACAGAGTTACAGGATTAGGGGGTCGGTTATTTAACACCGAGGTGTGTCGGGACTTCTCCTCACAGTGGGAGGGGAATCTCTGGAGTTCTCTGTCACCCCCTCCCCCCACCCCCGAGGGTTGTGGAGGATGGTCACGGGGAGGGGGGGGATTGAACGAGAAGGTGGATACATCTCCACCCCCTGCAGTAGTGTTCCAGGTTACACTCTCTCGTTCGTATGGCATTGATCTAAAATTCTGGAGTTCCTATCGATCAATACTACATTACTTCGAGAAGTGATCTGGTCACCGTCACAGGGAACAACTGTTCCATCTTGGCTAATATTTAGCCTTCAATTAACATCACTAAACAAATTAGTAATTAATACCAGAGAGAGACAGAGACAGAGACGGGAGTGGGGGAAGGAGCGAGACAGAGAGAGAGGGGGAAGGGGGAAGGTGGGGGGGGGGGGGAGGAGAGGGGCGGGGAGGAGGAGAGGGGGGGGAGGAGAGGGGGGGGAGGAGAGGGGGGGGAGGAGAGGGGGGGGGAGGAGAGGGGGGGGAGGAGAGGGGGGGGAGGAGAGGGGGGGGAGGAGAGGGGGGGGAGGAGAGGGGGGGGAGGAGAGGGGGGGGGAGGAGAGGGGGGGGAGGAGAGGGGGGGGAGGAGAGAGGGGGGGAGGAGAGGGGGGGGGAGGAGAGGGGGGGGGAGGAGAGGGGGGGGGAGGAGAGGGGGGGGGAGGAGAGGGGGGGGAGGAGAGGGGGGGGGAGGAGAGGGGGGGGGAGGAGAGGGGGGGGAGGAGAGGGGGGGGGAGGAGGGGGGGGGGAGGAGAGGGGGGGGGAGGAGAGGGGGGGGAGGAGAGGGGGGGGGAGGAGAGGGGGGGGGAGGAGAGGGGGGGGGAGGAGAGGGGGGGGGAGGAGAGGGGGGGGGAGGAGAGGGGGGGGGAGGAGAGGGGGGGGAGGAGAGGGGGGGGAGGAGAGGGGGGGGAGGAGAGGGGGGGGAGGAGAGGGGGGGGAGGAGAGGGGGGGGAGGAGAGGGGGGGGAGGAGAGGGGGGGGAGGAGAGGGGGGGGGAGGAGAGGGGGGGGGAGGAGAGGGGGGGGAGGAGAGAGGGGGGGAGGAGAGAGGGGGGGAGGAGAGGGGGGGGAGGAGAGGGGGGGGAGGAGAGAGGGGGGGAGGAGAGAGGGGGGGAGGAGAGAGGGGGGGAGGAGAGAGGGGGGGAGGAGAGGGGGGAGGAGA